>NW_025966678.1:3856-16038 GCF_021869965.1 Rhincodon typus
AAAAAAGGTGGTATGCTTTGAGGTTCGGTGTGGACTGGTTGGCCCAAAGGGCCTATTTCCACACTGTAGGGATTCTATGAAGATAGATCCCATCACAACATGTCATGTTCCAGTATAAAGTAACACACCTCACCTTCTGTAATAATATCGGCATCCGTTTGCAGTTACTGTGTCTTTGCTCTATGCCATCAGTGAACGTAGAACCCAGACTACATGTAAGTTACAGCAATATAGTTAGTGATCTTAAAAAACTTCAAAACATCTGTCTAAAGAGGACATTGTAGCATTTGTTACAAGGGCTAATATGTAGTGAATACTCAATCCATATGATACTGGCACTCAGTAGTCACATCATAGAGAAATCATTCTCTCCATTGGAGAGCACAGAACAAGGAACCTTCAAATTTGAGTACAACCATTTCAGAGAGAAATCAGGAAGCACTTCATCACACAAAGAGTAGTGACAATCTAGAACTGGCTTCATCAAAGATCTGTTGTTGATGAGAAGTTGAAGGTTGATAGGTCTCTGTTGGAGAAGAGTATCCAGGAAAGAGGAGCAAAGGAAGGTTAATGTGTTGAAGTATAAATTCGGTATGATCTACTGAATGATTAGATAGGGATACAGGCAGCTGAATGACCATCAACTGCTCCTATGTTCCTAAGCATATATGTATTTACTTTTTGTGGCTCATCTAACATTGCTCCCACTGAGAAATGCTGCAACTATTTTGTTTATTCAAGATGTGGAGGTGCCAGTGTTGGGCTGGCATGGACAAAGTCAGAACTCACACAGAAGTCACTTCACCTGATGAAGGGGCAGTTCTCCGAAAGCTTGTGATTTCTAATAAACCTGTTGGACTATAACCTGGTGTCGTGTGACTTGTGACTTTATTCATTCACTGCCTGGGCCAGCATTTATTCCATATCCATAACAACCTTCCAGTAAATGATAGTGAGTTACAAATTTAAACTGCTGCAGCCCAATGGGACAACGCTCTTAGGAAGGGAATTGCAGGAATTTGACCCAAAGACAGTGGAGGAACAGTGATATATTCCCAGGTTGGGATGGTGGTGTTCCCATACATCTGCTGCCCTCTTCTCCCAAGGTTTGGAAGGTGTTGTCGAATGAGCCTTGGTGAGTTGCTGCAGGGCATCTTGTAAATAGTACTCCTTGCTGCGACTGAGTGGTGAAGGGACAGAATATTGAAGATGTCAAGTGGGTTGCTTTGTTATGGATGGTGTTAAGCTTCTTGTTTAGAAGCTGCACATGTCGTGGCAGGTGGGAGATATTCCATCACATTCCTGACTTTTATTTTACAGGTGATAAACAGGCTTTGGAGAGGCAGGAAGTAAGTTACTCCCCTCCGATATTCCAGCCTCTGACCCACTCTTGGAGCCACTGGAATGATGTGACTGGTCCACTTCATTTTCTGGTTAATGGTGAACCTGAGGGTGTTTGTTGTGGGGCATTCAGCCACTGTAATGCCATTGAACGTCATGCGGAGATAATGAGATTCTTGTTCAAGATGGTCATTGCATGGCATTTGTGCTGCACAGGCCTGGATGTTGTCTGCATACCAGGTCTTGCTGTATTGGAACATGGACTGCTTCAGTATCTGAGGATTCGAGAATGGTGCTGAACATTGTGTAATCATCACTAAACATCAGTCTATCAGTATGTCTTTACAATTTCAGCGATGATAACCTGGTTTCCAGAAGCTGTTCTTTTGAGAACAATCATAGCTAAAGAAGTGGTGAAAAAATTTACTCAGTTTTTTACGCAAGTGAAATGTAGTCAGACCAAGGTCACAACTTTATAAGGTTGTAGACTTGCTCGCTGAGCTGATAGGTTTGGTTGCAGACGTTTCGTCACCATGCTGGGTAACATTGTCAATGTGTCTCCGGTGAAGCGTTGGTGTTCCATCCCACTTGTTATTTATTGTTATTATTGTTATAAATAACGAGCAGGACAGAACTCCTACGCTTTCAGTGTTTCTGTAATGTGCAGCAAGTTGCCCACAATTTGGAAGCTGTTCTAAGTCATACCTGGTGAATAGCCTGTGAACCATGAATTGGAGACAGAAAGAGTATAACAGGTGAGTAAATGTGTTGTTACTCCCTTCATATTTCATCATGAAATGCTGTAGCCTGGGCTATAAAAATGGCTGGAAAACAGCAATGGCAGAGCTGTGATCAGTGAAGTAAATGATCAGGTTGTAATGTTCAAAAACTTGCAAGCTGACAAGTGAAAGAATAGCAAGGTAAAAATGGAAAAATCTTCAGAAGCATTAGAATTGATTATCCGTTGGGTAAGGTGCTATTCTGCATTACACAATATAGAAACCATCGTCTGGTATGTGAGATCAATAGCTGATTGATTAAATTTTTCTAGTGACTTTGATTCATTCATTGCAGAAAAGCTCATTCATTTATCTGTTTGAAAGCTATGATGTGTGTCCAAGCTTTTGGCTTTCTTTCAATGTGCCACAACATTCTGTACGCCAGGGTTTGTTTACACAGCTACACTGTGGAATGTCAGTTCCTGGGAATTTACTCATATTAGTTTAATATTTTCAATAAAAGAAAGAATAAATAGTAAATATAAACTATCAAATAAATGTTTAAAAATCATCCAGCATGGGGCTTGAGACAATCAATTAATTTAAAGCTCCATTATCAATCAAATGAGCTAGCGAGGCCAAGCCTGAATTGGGATTTGCATAACACAGACACTCCTGCTACTGACTGTGTTCCGTTGCACATGTGCCATTGGCTACAGTGTGAGTGGGCATATGGAAATGTTCCATCAGGCAGCAGAAAGAATTACAACGCAGCCTGGAAATCCTTCATCGCATGAGGAAGCTAAAAAATCAGGCCAAGTTTCTAGGGATTGTGGAAGAAGAGGATTGGGCAAGATGTACGGAAAAAAGAAATCAACAACCCTGTTCTAAGTTTATCAAAAACTATAAAAACCATTTCAACCAGAGCCTCACAATGGCTGCAAATAATCCAACAATCCAGAAATGTAAGGGTTGCTTTTAATATTAAAGGTGCCACACTCCTGAAGGTGCCAGGCTTAGGACTGGAGAATAAGGAGTAGTGGTAATTTCACTGGACTAGAGATCCAGGAAACCAGGATATAGGTTCCTAATCCAGGGATATAGGTCCAAATCCCAGAATGGCAGATGGTGAAATTTGAATTCAACAAAAACATGGAATTAAATAAATATAGTCTAATGGTGCCCATGAAACTATTGTCAATTGTTGTTAAACACACCTAGTTAACCAACGGAAGTGTGGCTCCAGACTCACAGCAATGTGGCTGATATTTAACTGTCCTCTGGGCATTTAGGACGGACAATAAATGCTGGTCCAGCCTGTGATAAATACATCCCGTGAATGAATTTAAATAAATCAAATTAATCTCCAGGACTTTGCTGTGTGCAAATCTCAGATGAAAAGACACTATGTTATTAAAACCTGATGTACACTTTTCCCTCATTTCCTTATATTTATTCTCTTTAAAAGTAACAAACACAGAGGGAGGAAAGTTTATTGATTGATAGTGAAGAATCCAATTGGATAATGACAAGTCCTTCTTGTTTTCTAATTGACTGCAGGAAGGCAGGAACTGTGACAATGGATGAGTCAGGTGCCTGATGAAGGCAGAGTAGGGGCAGGCCAGATGGTGGCAGTAGGTCACATGATGAAATCTCCAGGACTGTGTCCAGCTGGAGTTGGCAGAGCCTCAGAAGCTTCATTCCCTGACTGGAAGATTGGAATTGGCTTTGGACTTCAAGCTGTGATACCAGCTGGTCTGGCAACTCCTGTGGGGATTGCTGAAGGGCAATCTGAGACTATCTCTACACTCGGATCACCAGGCCATGGCATCACTGGGGTAGCACAGTGACTCAGTGGTTAGCACGGCTGCCTTACAGCACCAGGAACCTGGGTTTGATTTCAGCCTCGGGCGACTGTCTGTGTGAAGTTTGCACATTCTCCCCGTGTCTGCGTGGGTTTGCTCCACTTTCCTCGCACAGGCCAAAGATGTGCAAGTTAGGGTAGATTGGCCGTGCTAAATAGTCCCATAGTGTCCAGGGATGTGCAGGTTAGGGTGGATTGGCCGTGCTAAATAGCCCCATAGTGTCCAGGGATGTACAGGTTAGGGTGGATTGGCCGTGCTAAATAGCCCCATAGTGTCCAGGGATGTGCAGGTTAGGGTGGATTGGCCGTGCTAAATTGTCCCATAGTGTCCAGGGATGTGCAGGTTAGGGTGGATTGGCCGTGCTAAATTGTCCCATAGTGTCCAGGGATGTGCAGGCCAGGTGGGTTAGCCATGGGAAATGCAGGGTTACAGGGATAGAGTAGGGGGATGGGGATGGGTCTGGGTGGGATGCTCTTTGGAGGAGCGGTGTGTACTTGCTGGGCTGAAGGGCCTGTTTCCACAGTGTAGGGATTCTATGATTCTATGATCAGTGTTGAAGCTGGAAGTGAAACTGATCTCGTTACTTGCTGCAGATTATTAAAATAAGCAGAAAGGGCAGAACTTATTCTCCTCTCCCCTCGTGCGTTTGATAGTGGGTGGGGAGCGGCAGGTATTTAAGCAGGTAGGGATGGTGGGGTTTGCAGATGGGATCTCGTTCAGTCCATGGAGGGAAAGCCAATGAGGAGTCTTTCCCCTCCATTGCCCCATTGAGCTGAGGCCCGTACCTGGTCAGGTACAGACCACCAGAGGATTCTGTGGTCACTACTGCTTGGCTTACCCCAACCAGCACCAGAGGGAGAGCTGATGGCCTACTGGGACAGGTGGTGGGGGTTGATGTGCTTCGATCAAAGGCAATTCGAGCCTGCTTCAGGGACCCAGCATCAGGAAGGAAAGGGGTAGCTGACACTCACTTTCAAGCCCTTCCTACAGGTCTGCTACCTTAACACCCCTCCCAAACCCCCACAGCTCCCTGCCTGTGACCTGTCACTCACCTGGGAGACTCTGTGATAATTTTGGGCATTGGCCTGGTGTCATACAGCCAATGCTCACTGCCTCCCCAATGGTACCACTGTTCTAGGTGAGAATGACATCGCCTACCTGAGTCCTTAATCCTAGATAAAGTCTCCAGTCCTATCTCTGGGCAGTATGTAATTTGGCTGGTCTTTCTCAAAAGGGTTCTCAATGGCTCTCCAGTTGCTGGGCTTCAGCGTCAATGCTTCATTAAAAACCACCCAAAGTATTGTTTCAAATTGTTTCTGTCGGCATGAGAGAATGCAATGTGGGACTAGAGACTGAAAGAAATCAATCAGAGAATGCTGGAAGGTTCTGATAGAAGTCTTCAATTCTATGGAAAGAATGTCTTCTGTAGTGTGTGAATGTATGAAAAAGGAGACAAGCAGCCAGGTTGGAATTATAACGGAGCAGATTAGAAGCAAATTCTTTGAGTAACTGAACTTTTAGAATCTATAAACACATGATCATGAGAGGCTAATGAAACCAGACTAGTTATAGCATTTAAGAATATGCTGGATACACGCTGGTGGGAGAAACTATCAAAAACTACATTGATAGAACAGGGAAACTGGATCAAAGTAGATAGAGTAGAAGAGTGAGTATAATGATTGGTATGAGGGTGACCAGGTGGATCCCATTGACAATGAGATCCCTAATTGGGGCTGTTAGCCTGCGCCAATCAGGGAGTCCTGGCTGACGGATATAAACAGGAGTGTCAGAGATTCTCCTCACTAGAGGGATTGGCTCTGAGCTGGCTTGTGTGAAGCTCACTTACCTATGCATGAAAATCATTAACATTTGGGTGCAGTTAATGAGCTTTGGTGGTGTCCGCAAGGCACTGTCGAGAAGCAGCAAAGATGAATGTTGTATCAACTATAACCTTTGCAGAGCTGTGTATGTCAGATTACAAGCTCCAGTCATGATCAAATATAAACCACAATGATTTCAGTCAGTGTAAAGTCTGACTGAATTCATGCCAAATCTGAACTTCTCATTTTACTGCAGCACCTCGCAATTCTGGCATGCAATGAAATTGTCTTGGTGTATGAATTGGAGAGGCAATGATCCCTCACACGAGAACATTTCTTACGCAGAGGGGCCATTGTGAGGCAGGAACAGAAATGTAATTTGTTCAGGTCATAAAGGTGACCTCATCAGGCACTGGGGTAAAAATTGAATGGTTCGTGTTTATTATCACAATCCAGGGACTGCCTTGAAATTGGGTTGAAGTGACATTGATGGAAAACTGAGAGAAGAAATTTGCCTTCACCACAGAATGGTGCAGATGCCTGATTGACACAAGTTTGTAATAAGGATAGGATTTTGTTAGCCTGAACCAAAATAAGGCAAATAAGATCCTGGCATGAATTATCATGGGAATAATTAACACGTTGTATCCAAACCGTGCTGAGAATTCATTAAATTTCCAGTAGAATAGCGACTTAACTTTCAAAGCAATAATACTGCAAATAGATGTTATTTCAGATCAAATTTCATTTTAATAACACTCCACTTTTCGTTCATTAAAAATTTGAAGTGTATTTTTAAAATCTAATTTGCATAAATGCTCAATAATTTGAAAAATTCATTTCCCCTTCTCCATGGGTACAATTGAGGGAGGGTGGTCAGGGAAGGAGAGCTCAATCAGCTTATTGACCACTGACTTCTGAACTCTTTGGCAATAATCTCCTGATGACTTATGTAACACCTTTGGACCTGCTGTAATTACTGTCATTACCGATGTGTGCCTGAAGAACCGATTACTATTGGATTGTCAGTGACTGTTATACTTTGTTTAAACTATAAGGTCTGGACTTTCACTGAGTTTGGGAGACTCTTTTTAAAAAGTTGGGCAAAACCTGGATCATAGAATCCCTTTGGCCCAACAACTCCACACCGACCCTGAGAACATCCCACACAGACCCATCACCTATAACCCTCACATCCCTGAACACTACGGGCAATTTGGCATGGCCAATCCACCCAGCCTGCACATCTTTGGACTGTGGGAGGAAACCAGAGCAAACCCACACAGACTCAGGGAGAATGTGCAAACTCCACACAGACAGTCGCCCGAGGCTGGAATCGAACCCAGGTCCCTGGTGCTGTGAAGCAGCAGTGCTAACCACTGGTCCACCGTGCCACCCTTGGATTCAGAGGCCCTGTCCCCAGTTCCACTTTTTTTTAAAATTCATTCATGGGATGAGGGTGTCACTGGCCAGACCAGCATTTATTACCCATCCCTAATTGCTCAAAGGGCAGTTAAGTATCAACCACATTGCCCTGGGTCTGGAGTCACATGCAGGTCAGACCAGATATGGGCGGGACTTTCCCTCCCTGAATGACATGACTGACCCAGCTGGATTCTTCCAACAATCGACAATGTTTCATGATCATCATCAGATTCAATAATTCCAGGTTTTTATTGAATTTAAATTCCACCCTTTGCCATGGCAGGATTCGACCCATGATCCCAGAACATTACCTGAATCTCTGGATTAATAAAAAACAGATAATACCACTAGGCTATCACCTCCCCATTGATATGCGTAAAAGAAAGGGCATGGGCTGTGAAATGCACAAGGGAAATAACAATTCCACGTCATTTCAACTCTGAGCATAGAACAAGAAAATACAATCTTAACACCAGGAATAGCCTCAACTCACTTGTGGCTTCCACAACTTCATAGTAGAAACATAAAATGCTCATAAATCCAGATAGGTCACTCCAATTATCAAACAGCCAAGTTAGTTAAATCTCCTGCACTGTAACTTTCCTTTAAAAAGCTGCTGACCTGTGACTTTGAATCAATTTCAGCCACTTCAGTTGTAACTGATATCACCAATGCTGACTAGCAGCAGCGTGGAATATCCTACGACAAGTGCTCACCCGAACTAAAGACCCACTCCCTGCCGTGGACAGGACCAATGTCATCTACAAGATCCCCTGCAGAGACTGCGAGAAACACTACATCAGACAAACAGGAAGGAAACTAACAACAAGAGTACATGAACACCAACTGGCTACAAAAAGACACGACCAATACTCACTCATCTCAATCCACATGGACAAGGAGAACCATGACTTCGACTGGGACAACACCGAGATCCTGGGACAGGCTAGGCAGAGACAAGCACGAGAATTCCTGGAAGCATGGCACTCCACGAAGCAGGCCGTTAATAAACACATTGAACTTGACCCCATATACATTCCATTATGGAGGAAACCCGGAAGTGAGGTAATCCATCGCAACGGACCCCAGAGTTTAAAAACCAGGCGGGAAAACACACCAACGCTTCATCAGAGGCTGCACTGAGGATGTTACCAAGCATGGTAACGAAACGTCTGCGAAACAAGAAACCAGCTCGGCGAGCCAACCAACCTCAACAGTGTGTAATATCTACAAGATGTACTGCAGAAATTCACCAAAGCATTTAGACAGCACCTTCCAAACCTACGTCACTTCCATCTAGATGGACAAGGGCAGAAGACACGTGGGAACCATCCTGACTTGGAAATATTCCTCCATTCCTTCAGTGTCACTGGGTCAAAATCCTGGAACTCCCTTTCTGAGGGCGTTGCGGGTTTCCCTATGGCACAGCAACTGCAGCAGTACAAGAAGGCAGCTCACCACCCCCTTCTCAAGGGCAACTAGGGACAAGTAACAAATGCTGGGCAGGCCAGCGACACCCATATCTCATAAATGAATAAAAAGAACTCTCAAGACTGTTTGACTACTTCGTCAATGAACCATCACTATCAGACCTGGAGGTAGTGGGCTGAAAGTTCACAGTTTGATGGACAAGGTGCTATTACAGGAATCTTTGTCTTTGATAAGAAAAAGACAATAAAAACTGCATCCTGGATTAAGTACTTAAGGAGATTTAAGTGTATTGAATGAACTTTCATGAATGAGATCTTTATTATAAAGTCTGTAATAAATGTTTATTTAATCTCACTACGTGTCCTGAGACCTACTGATGTATGGTGTATAATGAGTTGGCAGGGAGGCTGTAAAGACAAGTGATGGTGGTTGAGAGGGTATCGATTATCAAGAATCGTCTCACAGCGATAAGGGCCATAAGGATGAATGGGTTGGCTAGCATTGGTATGGATAGGATTTGGGAATTGAGTTGGATAGATTAGGGTATGAGAGGTTTGTGGACTAGAGATCCTAATGTTCAACAAAAACAGCTGGGACAAAGTGCCAAAGATCCAATGTGTGTCTTTTAAACGTCCTGCCTCAGTGTTCAGCTTCCTCCAAACAGAGTCCAGGTAAACCATATCAACTGCATTCTCCTCATCAACCGTCTCTGTTCCCTCCTTTAAAGAAAAGGTGGTTAAACATGATTTGCTTTTAACAAATCAGTGCTGTCCTCCATTACTGAATCTACATTCGTCCAAATGGCGGCTAATGTTGTCTTGAATTTTTGGATCTGAATTTCCTATTTCTTACTACTGAGGTTAAACTAATTTGCTTTAGTTGCTGGGGTGATCTTTTCAACCTTTTATTGCTGAAGAACATAGAACTTTCAATTCTCTGGTTCTCTGGCACCAGCCTGTATCTAAGGGGAATTGGAAGACAATGGGCAGCGCTCCACCAGTTTCCACCCTTGCTTCTCTCAGTCTCTTTGAGACCATCTCATTTGGTCTTGGTGACTTCTCAACTTTAAGTGCGGCCAGCCTTTCTCATCCTTCTTCTTGATCAATTTTAAACCTGCTATATGTTTAAACTATATTATCTCAGGCCAGGACCAGGCCACAGCTTTTTCCTGGGTAAGGTCAGATGCCAAGTAATCATTTAATACTTTATGAATGCCCCTCCACCCTCCCACATATAAATGCTCTTTCAGGTCCACAATTGACTTTACTTCTGCTTTCATCACCTTTACACTCTTTCTGTGCAATTGAAGACTTTTGGATTTCCTTTTGGATTGGCTGCCAGTCTCTTCTCATAATCTCTCTTTGTCCGTCATATATTTTTCCATTTTCCCACCGTACTTTCCATATTCAGCCTGACTCACACTCTAATGAACAATCTGACATCTGTCATATGCACCCTTTTTCTGCTTCATCTTACTGTGTGTCATCACCAAGGAAGCTGGTCCTTTCTTTGTCCTCGACTATACTCAGACTATCTTCTCTTTAAAGACAGTCCATTGTTCCGTCACAGTATTGCCTGTCAATCTTCAATGAGAGAGCACTGATTTAAAGAGTTTGGCAAAAAAAGAAGTGACGACGCATGGCTTTATTTTCTACAGGCAGATACAGTGACCTGGAACAAATGACTATGGTGTGCCCTGCAAGGATCTGTGTTGGGGCTTCAATTATTCACTCTATTTAGTCAAAATTTAAATGATGGAACAGAAAACTGCATATCCAACTTTGCCAATGACACAAATATAGGCCATCTCCTCAAGGGGAAGTTTGGAAGGTCAATAAATGCTGGTCTTGCCAGTAACACTCAAAACCCATGAACACATTTTAAAAAGGGTCATAAACACTATAGATGGAGCCATAAAATGACAGAGATATTAACAGATCAAGTGGAACACATAAAACTGTGGCAAATGAAAAAATATGGGCTCACTCACTTTGATCCAGAAAAGGTAGAACATGAAAATTACTGAATAGTGAAAATCTGGAAAGAGTGAATGTCAAAGCTGACTTTGTGGGGATTTAGGTCCACAGATCATTAAAATAGAAAGGCAATTATAAGAATTTTTTTAAAAATTCATTCATGGCATGTGGGTGTTGTTGGCTAGGTGAGCATTTATTAAAGTCCTGGGTTGACCACACTTAGTTACTGTGAGCAGTATTTATGAAGGATATAGTGACTTTGGAGAGAGCTGTAGAAGTTGGAGCCAAAAGTTAAGCTTACACAAATTGGGTTTGTACTCGCAGGAATTTGGAAGATTAAAGAGAGATTTGATCAAGGTATCGAGACAAGCAGATGAGGCAGATCAGGACAAACGAATGTTTGGCAGTTGGGAAGCTACGATGAAGGGGCATAATTGAAAAATTACAGCTGGACCTGGCATTTAGTAGCAAAAGGTAGAAGGTTGGGATGTTTATTTTCTGCAAAGAGGGATAGGTGATAAATACTGAACAATCCAGTGACAAACACATCTTACAAACAAGTCAAATAAACTGATGCAAAATCAATGGTTAATTATATATTTGAGTTTGGCAGATTGTTGTTAACCAAAGATATTAAGAAATGAGGCAAAGGCCTGTATATGAAATGAAATCACTGATCAGTCATGATCTCATGATTTCAGTGATGAGGATACATTGAAGAAGTTGAGACTGTTCCCCTTGAAGAGAAGAAGACTGAGAGGAGATTTGATAGAGGTTTTGAAAATTATGGATCAAATAAACAGTGAGAAGCTAATCCACTCATAAAAGGAAACAAGAATGAGATAGGATAGATTTAAATTGATGTGCAAAAGATGCATGGGGGATGTGAGAAATAAAGGTTTTTCACTGAGTTACTTAGGATACAGATGCGTTGATATGTGGCAGAGGCAGGTTTGATTGAGGCATTCAAGAGGGTATTGGATAATTATTTGGATGAAATGGTGGGCAAGGGTATGGGGCAAAAGCAGGAGCACTGGATGATTTTTTTTTCCTTCATTCATTCACAGGATGAGGGTGTTGCTGGCTAGGCAGCATTTATTGCCCATCCCTAATTGCCCAGAGGGCAGTTAAGAGTTAACCACATTGCTGTGGGTCTGGAGTCACATGTAGGCCAGACTAGGTAAGGATAGCAGTTTCCCTCCCTAAAGGGCATTAGTGAACCGGATGGGTTTTTCCCAACAATAAACAATGGATTTACAGTCATCATTAGATTCTTAATTCCAGATATTTTGTTGAATTCAAATTCCACCATCTGCCCATGGCAGGATTCAAACCCAGGTCACCAGGACACATTCTGGGTCTCTGGATTAATAGTATAGTGATAATATCACTAAGTCATCACCTCCCCTTCAAACATGACACTTGTTTGAAGAGCCAGCACAGGCACAAATGCCCTACATAATAATTCTGTTCACTGAGTGGCAGAACAGGCTCATAGAGCTAAATGGTTTCTTCCTTGTCTTCCATTGTTATGGAGTGCAGAGGAAACAGTTTCAACAGTAATAGAGATAGTAGGAACTGCAGATGCTGGAGAATCCGAGA
>NW_025966678.1:16438-34275 GCF_021869965.1 Rhincodon typus
GCATTATCTCGGTAGTTTTTTCCTATTCAGGTATTTCCGGAGAATTGGGGAAATACCTGAATAGGAAAAACCTACCGAGATAATGCAGCTAACTGGATTTGTACAAATTCAATCATTAGATGCAGGCATCACTGGTCAGCATTTCATGCCCATCCCTAATTGCTCCCCAGAAGACAGTTAAAAGTTAACCATATTCGGTCTGGAGTCACGTGTAGACCAGACCAGGTAAGGATGGCAGATTTCCTTCCCTAGCAGACATTAGTGAACTAGATGGGATTTTAACAACAACATCAGTGCTTAGACAATCAATGTCTTTTATCTTGAATTCAAATTTCAGCATTTGCTATGGTGGGATTTGTATCTCCACTCTGGGATTCAGGATTACTGCCTGGTGACATCACCACAAATCTATTGCCTCCTGGATAGCTCTTTCAAAGAACCAACAAAAACACGATGGGCCGAATGAACTCCTTCAGTGCCATTTTATTTTCAGAGCCTCTCTGCACAATCTAAGAAATATGCTCATCCTTGGAGGCAGAATTCTTGCAGGATAGGCTGGGGAGGGTCATGATGAGTCCAACCTGTCATTGCCTGACCTCTGCCAAGCTGGCCACCATTGGGTCGGTCAGTTTCCACATGGGCCAGTTTGGGAATTCTGCCTGGCTGGCAGTGGGCAGGTTCCTTGGGAATGTCTGACATGGAGTAGCAATGGGCTTTTAGAAGCTCCAGTGGGCCTCACGAAGGTAAAATCAAAGTAAAGCTTCTTTCTTAGTGACTGCAGGTGATTATCAAGAGGATTGGCGCCGAACAATTTCTGCAGAAATGATCCTCAAACAGGCATCAAGCTGTTTATCATTTAACAGCGGACCTCGTGTCTATTTAAATAGGTCACCCAGTATACCTGAATGTCATTCAAGGCCAAAAAAACAAACCCCAAGGAACTGCAGATGCTGAAATTTGAAATGAGAGCAGAAATTGCTGGAAAAGCTCAGCAGGTCTGGCAGGTCACTGCATACAAAAGGTTAACTCTGCTTTCTCTCTGTAGATGCTGCCAGACCTACTGAGTTTCTCCAGCACTTTCTGTTATTTCTGAAGGCCACTGGGGCACTGGGTTAATTGCAGCCTTCTTCCAGGGATGGGACACAGCCAATTTCTGCCACAAAATTGGAAAACCAAGCTCCCACAGTCCAGAATCCCAGTAACAAATTGTTCAAACTGCAGCTATAGATTCTTTTGCCCCAAACTGAAAATACCATTTACTCAACACCTAAAGTTAGCTGAATGTTACAATTTATCCTTTTTATGAGTTTTCTTTTGTAAGTAGATGAAACGCTAAGTCAGATTTCCAGGAAAACTCCAAAATAGCTGCTGCGTTGTCAGTTTTCCTTCACCTTTCCAAGCGATTAGTGCACTGCAGAGAAAGGAGTTTTGAGTTTGTGTTGCACTTTGTGAAGAAAGTTCCTCATTGTTTTAATTAGTGCTTACCAACAGGTGGAGAGAGATGGTTTAAGATTCCTGTCACTGATATTGGTGGAATGATCTTTTCCATTCATTGGAGGTGTTAAACAATCAAAGGGGATGTGCGACTTTCACAGAAAAAATGAAAGAAAGCACCTATTAATATACTCAAAATGCTGTTAACTGACCCTGGAAAATCCCAAAGTCCATTTAGTAGCTACAGAGTTTAATATAGTCAGTTACGAAATGCTGAATTACAAATGTTTAGAATCAGGGAATACCACTCCTGAATTATGAGTAAGTATGGAATCCAGTGTAGACATGTGGCTACAGTCGTACGGTGTTTATGTAAGGACAGTTAGGAGCCCAGACCAAAATTCAGATCTGAATTTAAGTTACAAAGGTCTGTAGATGATAAGATAGTTTCAGTAAAGATGAAGCTGTTAGGTTGTCATAAAAACCCATCTGGTTCACTAATACCCTTCAGGGAAGGAAATCTGCCATCCTTACCCGGTTTGGCCCACCTGTAACTCCAGACCTTGCAGCAGTGGTTTGGTATCATGAACATAGCAAGGCGATCTCTAGCATGTGGACCGAGAAAGCTGGCCTTGTCAGCAATGCCCGCAACCCAAGAATGTTCTTTCAAAAAAAAATGTAGCTATCACCATGAAACAGTGACTCTACTTAATAACTCTTCTCATTGTGAAACTGTGAGCATGAAAACAAGAGAAATGTGCTGCTCATAGACAAAACAAACGGAGATGAGGTTCTTACGGAACGAGTGCACATTGTTGTTTACAGAAAACAGGCATAAATTATACTGGCAATTGTACAGAAATCATAACAGTGGGTGAATATTTTCTAATAGGATCTTAGTCTAGTCAGAATCTTTTTACTTATAAAATAATTATGTCATTATAAATTCAATGGGTTTCGAGAGCAAGTCTGTAAAGCAGTGACCCTAGCATGTCTCTGAGACATGTGTGCGACTCAATTATTGCTGGTATCTCTGTGTGTTATATCCCACAGCTTTGCCAAACACAGTGCTCTGACTGAGCTATTTTTAGCCTAGCCCCAGGTGCTTAAAGCAGGAACTGCAAATCTGTTGTTTAAAATAAAAATGGAGAACAAAGAAAATTGTCCGTGGGAAAAATGCACATTAATGCACCATCCATAACTGGTGCCTCAGTCACGTGATACAACTCTGCCTTGTAACTGTGAAAAAAACTACAATTTCTTAATACATTGCTACAGCTTTTAAGCATTGACATACATCTGCATGCAATACACTTCCTTAAGATGCAACTTAACGTGCATTGCATACAGTTCTGATTTTAAAATTCTGCTTCTCTGCCAATGGAATACAAATAGCATGAGGGTCTGCATGAGCAAATGTGCAGAAGCATTTATTATAAAAGGGGAAACCGCTAAGTTATAATGCCATTCTCTTAGACAAGTGGATCATTTTCAAGAGACAAACTGGGGAGGGGTTGGGGTGGGGGGTGGAGATTTATAACAGCAAGCAACTTTCAAACAGCCAGGTAAGGGAGTGGTATGAAGTGAGTCGCAGATAAAACATTCATTATGCTTTTCCTTCACCCAAGGGCCTGTGCCTCCCGCATCCAAAGCAACAGACGGCTCCCTCACATGCGATTCCGTTCAAGCATCAACTCCAGGGCAATGTTCAGAGCTAGTGGACATGACACGCAAAGCCAAGGAGCTGTGGAAAGCTCGCTGTGCCCTCTACAAGCACGATGCTGCATTATTTACACAGGCTCCATCCCCACCCCACCCACACACCCCCACCGTGAACACAGCACATTAGAGGGACATGTACAAGAACAGACAAGACATTTCTTTAGTAGACAAACCTTCTAGGTCTGTGTTCTCTTTGTGGTTCACTTGCTTCAGAGGGCAGCAGAAAATTTCGTGACACTTAGCACGAAATGGGGACTCTTTTTTCTTAACATCCGAGGATTGGATAGAGTCTCGATGCAACACATAGTAATCCTGTGTGTCAGAGGCAGCGTCATCCAGAACTGTGGTTTTCACACAACAAAATGAACTAACATTAGAACGCATTCACCCCAAGTTCTCTCTCCCACCCCCATCTCCCCAAAGTCTTCTTAAAACATTTACGCCAAGTGCGCTTACAAAAACAAACCGTAGCTTTTGACACTCTTAAAACTGCAACAGTCATTCAATTCTTCACAAAAAAACTTCAACATCCCCAATTTCAGTCAGGCAAATTAAAAAGAAATGCAAATATTGGCCCCAGTGGTTACAGATACTGTGCTAGTGATTTCACCATTCAACAACCAGAATGTTCTTCCACAAGAGGGACATTTACTCTACTTCAGAAGTTTGACTTCACAAATTTTGCACTTTCAGAATACAGTGTCGAAGAAGTAACACTTCATTGTACAAAACCTTACTCAGACATTATTTGGAGTGACAGGCCTTCAGGAGTTAGACAGTGAACCACAGGGAGGATATATTAGCCTTGGATAGTGTGGAGTGTGGATTCACCAGAATGATAGCAGAGGATTAAAGGATCAGATTAGGAGGACAGGTTACACACTTTCACCTTTTATTCTCTTGAGTTCAGAAGGCTGACAGATGATCTAATGAAAGTATTTAGAAATGATAGCCAAGATAAATAAGGCAGAAGCTTTTCTCTGGTGGGAGTAAGAGGCATGACCTGAAAATTAGTCTATCTAAGAGGGAGGCCTGGATGCTGAGGGAGGAGCTAATGAAATGTTTGAGATGGACTGATTCTTGTTGGATCAATGGGTCAGCAGGAGGTCATTCAGCCCTTCTAACCAGCTTCACCATTCAACAAGATCATAGCTGATATAGTATCTCAATTGTATCTTCCCACAAGATTCCCATATCCCCTGATTTCCCTAGATTCCAAAGCATATCCATCTCAGTCTTGAATATACTCAATGACCAAGTGTCAAAGAGCCTTCGGGTAAAACACGTCGAAGATGCACACACCTTGCGTGAAGAAATTACTTCGCATTTTGGTCTCAAATGGACCTTTTATTCTTTAAATTGTGAACCTGTACTCGAGATTTCCCAGCCGCATGTTTGTATCTTAAGACATTCCAAATATTTGAAGGCAAACAGATGTTAGGTGTTCATCAATGAAGTATATTTAGATGTGAACCTTCCGGGCCAAGAGGCCCAGGTTCAAGACCCTGCTCCAGAGGGGTGTAGAAACACCTCTGAACAGTCGAATACTAAAATATCTATTTCAATGGGATTCCATCCTTGCCTAGACATCCTGGGAGAGAGAGAGACTGCTTATGCAACTCAAAGCTTTGTGTGGCTGGTAGGCACTGTAGGAGCTGGGTCCATTATTATTGACCACATCAATGACATTTCTATTTACATGCCCCAAGTTTCTTTTGGATTTTTGATTTGAGTCTCTGTCCCGAATGAGCAATCTCATCATGTATTTTTCTTCGGTTTGATATTGCTAATTTGGTTTTCTCCAAAAGAGTACTTAGGTTTGATATAAAGAAGAGTACCAGATGGGAGATTGTTTAGAATGAAGATGCAACCTCTCTGGCAAACAATAAACAGTCTCTCCCATACCATTCTAGTCCTATAACAGACTTAGAGACTCTCGAACACCAGAGGGAGATAGTTTCCCAGTTTCTTCCTTAATCGAACCTCTTACAAGGTTCAGCCTCACTGTCACAATTTATTGGAAATTGTTTTTTGCGAGATGAAAGGCCGGTGAAATACAAAACGCAGAACGTGGATTAATGAAACACCATATTTGACACACACAGTTTGTTGGAAGATAGAGTGAGCGGAAATTTGCTGGAGAAACTCAGCAGGTCTGGCAGGATCTATAGAGACAGAAACAGATTAATGCCTTTGGGTCCAATGTGACAACTCTTTGGCCTGAAGACTGATCAGAAAGGAAGACTGCACTGTGGAAAGTAGCTTTCAGAATGCATTGAAAAACATGATTTAAAGTATTGTTCATGGAGAAAACAGCTGAATAATTCATAATCAGCCTCATGATATCTCTTCCACAACTAGCCAGTATGTGGAAGTTATGATTTACTACTTTAATTAACTGACTACTGCTACATTTCAAACTCCTCCATTGGCTGTAAAGTGTTTTGGGACAACATGAAAGGCACAATAAAAGCGAAAATAAAATCCCTTTCTTCATGTTTTCAGTCCAGAAGCCCAAATCTGGTGAATAAAGATTAGAGAATATTTTCATCATGAAATGCTAGCATGTCTTGTACTGCAAAATGAACAGCACAAAACCATGAATTTATTTCAAATCTGGATGATGTGAATGTGTTCATGATTAGAAATAATGATTTAGATCAACAGGGGAGGGGGTGGGGTTACATCAGGACTGGGGGCAGACCCGAAGGTGATGTTGAGACCACAACCATATCAGCCTTTGGCCTATTGAAGGGCTGAATGGCCTGCAGTCATGATCTTACTGAATGGCAGCACAGACTTGATGGGTGGAATGGCCTACAGTAGCTGTTAGTTCTTGTATCAAAACTGTAAATGAGAAACATTTAAAATTAGATTCTTCACGGAAGAGTGTTACATTTACTCAAAATCCTCACATATGAGCTTGTTGTTATTTTTACACTGAGGCGTGTCTCTGTCTGCCTGGGGAGAGACAGACCACCTCGTTACAATATCAAAATTACATTCTGGTCGGGCTGTTAAAATCTGATTGAACTTTCACATTGACCAACTGGGTTTCTCAGAGTTTTGAAAACGCAGCAGAGTCTGGAAGAGCAGATCCAGCAAACTTACTCAAACGAGTCCTGGTATGGAGTGAAGTCTTATCAGCAAAGGCATAAACAGGTTGGGACTCTACTCACTGGAGTTTAGAAGAATGAGAGGTGATCTCTTTGAAACATATTAGATTATTAAGGGAAATTAATGCTGGGAGAATGTTTCCCCTCATGGGAGAGTCAAGGACCAGAGGGCATAGTCTCAGAATAAAGGGGCACCAAGTTAAAGCACAAGGAGGAGGAATTTTTTCTCGTTCATGGGCTGAGGGCAGTATTGGCTGTGCCAACATTTATCACCCACCCCTAATTGCCCAGAGGGCAGTTTAGAGTCAACCACATTGCTGTGGGTCTGGAGTTGTATGTAGGCCAGACCAGGTAAGGATGGCAGATTCCTTCCCTTTCTTCTGACAGTTGACAATGGATTCATTGCTATTATTAGCATTCTTAATTCCAGGTTTTTACTGAATTCAAATTCCGCCACCTGCCATGGTGAGATTTGAACCTGGGTCCCTAGAATGTTCCTGAACCCCTGCATTAACAGTCCAATGATAATACCACTGGGCCATTGCCTCCCCCTATGTTGTGAGCCTTTGAAACTCCTTACCACAGAGAGCTATGGAGGCGGAGTCCTTGTGTATATTTAAGAGTGAGATAGGTAGATTCTTGGTCAGTCAGGGGATCAAGGGTTAAGGGGAAAGAGCAGGAAAATAGACATGAGGAATGCCTGATCAGCCATGATCTCATTGAATGGCAGAGCAGGATCAATGGGCTGAATGGCCTACTTCTGTTCCCATTTCTTATTGTCTTATGAACTGGGGTGGGGAGCAGGAGTGCATCACCTCTCACACAAAACCATCAACATGTGCTTGCCCATCCCACCTTCTCATACTGAGGTGGGGGAGGGGGGTGGGTGCAGTGGGTGGTCTTTGTTTTGAATTGGAGACATGGAAACAAACACTGAGATAGTGATTACTGTCATCACATGTTCCCTGCTGTAATTCTCTCACATAAACTCCACCAAGCAATGGCATAACAACATGAGACTTTTAGAAAACCTTGGATCAAGTCCCATCAGCTAATGGGACATCCCCAGGTGTATAAGGAATGCAGTGGGTGCAGAGCTCCCACTATTTCACTCTAAGCTTTTCCACATCCAGGAACGAGGCATCATACTGGATTGTCTCACTGAGGTTTGTAATTCAGAGGTTTAAACCATGGTGAATGAATAAAGTTTGTTGGATGTCACACATTAATCTCTAAAACGTTGAATCATTTATTTTAAATGAGCTGCCACCTCCACCATAAACAGAAGTAATTTACATCACATGACAGTTCACATCTTTCCCTTGTGGTCTGCGCCAAAAGCAGGAGAACCTAGCCATGCATGCAAAGCCAGCCTGTGGGATTCTGCTGTCTACAAACTGACTCCTGCCCTTGCCTCCATCACAGCAATGACGACACTTGGAAAGTGGGTAATTGACTGTGAAGGACTAAATATAGCCAAATGCAGCCTTCGTTTTGTGAAATAATTCATAACAGGTCCACGTTGTTCCATTCATGTATAAGGACACAGGGATACATGCAGCAGACACACAGCAGGATTGTGCGAAGGTGCTCAGCAGAGAGACAGTGAGCAGTGTTCAGCAAAGGAGAGGTTACGTGGTGCAGGAAGTGAAAGGAATGGCAGGGTTCCGCGATAGATACAAGCTGAAAACCAAGAGGCTGGTGAAGGGGTTAGGATGTGCCTGCCAGCAAAACTGGCAATGAAAAAAGAGAAAGCTCACATTCGTATTTATATAGCACCTTTTACAACCAGTAGGAATCCCAAGACTCTTTGCAGCCAGTGAAATACCTTCTGAAGCAAAACCACTCCTACAATGTCAGAAACGGGCAGGGCGATTTATCCAAGCAAGACTCCATGCGCAGCAATGTGGCGATGGCTGGATAATTCAACTTTTTATGATGTCAGTCAAGGCATAAATACTGGCCCTCCCATTGGAAGCCAAGTGTAATCTACAGGCGGAATGTGTGAAAATGTGAAGACCCTGTCCAGGCACCTCTTCAAACACCATCTGCCTGCAATCCCCCATACCCCCTCACCCCCTCACCCTGGGGCATGGTGTACAGGGCCAGTTTCGGACTGTTTCCTCACCTCAGGAATGACAACACCAGAGGGTGGGAAAGTTGTCTTTGGTCTTATGGGACTACCCAAGAAGGAGAAGTATTCAGGTCACTGGCAAAATCTCTCAGTTGTCTTCAAGATACTGCCAGGGCACCATTTTGCAACCACCAGACAGACATATTCGGAATTGATTTAACTTCTCTTCTAAAAGACAGTAGTGTCTCAGCACAGCACTGCAGTTGCACCTTAAATTGCATCAAAAAAAATAGGAGCAGGAATAGGCCATTCAGCCCTTCAGCCTGCTCCACCATTTGATAGGATCATGGCTGATGATCCAACTCAGTCCCCTGAACATAAGAACATAA
Source organism: Rhincodon typus (assembly GCF_021869965.1). Classification (NCBI taxonomy): domain Eukaryota; kingdom Metazoa; phylum Chordata; class Chondrichthyes; order Orectolobiformes; family Rhincodontidae; genus Rhincodon; species Rhincodon typus. The sequence continues at coordinate 25,174 of NW_025966678.1, forward strand.
GAACTAGGAGCAGGAGTAGGCCGTCTGGCCCTTCGAGCCTGCTCCACCATTCAATAAGATCACAGCTGATCCTTTCGTGGACTCAGATCCACTTACCCGCGTTCTCACCGTATCCCTTAATTCCTTTATTGTTCAAAAAAATACCTACCTTTTCTTTAAAAACGTTTACTGAAGTAGCGTCAACTACTTCACTGGGCAAGGAATTCCATAGATTAACAACCCTCTGGGTGAAGAAATTCCTTCTCAATTCAGTCCTAAATCTGCTCCCTCTAATCTTGAGGCTATGCCCTCTTGTCCTGCTTTCTCCCCAGACTATACACTTTAGCCCTAAAAGCTATATCTAACTCTTTCGGGAAAGCATCCAATGTGTTGGTCTCAATCACTTTCTATGGCAGATACATCCACAGGGTCGCCACTCTCTGGGTGAAGATATTTTTCATCTCAGTCCTAAATGATCTAAGTTCGTCCTTAGACTGTGAACTCCAGTTCTGGTGCAGGACTTGAACTGAAAAGTTTTGCATGAAAGTGTGACCAACTGGCTCACAGCTGACTAAGTGAAAAAGGGTGCCAATATTTCAGGTGATAGCCAGGGGTGGATTTGAAACTGAATGACACGTCCAAAACTGCATTTCTCAAATCATGTTCATTATTCTACTCTTCTAGTTTCAGGGACAACTTCTAACCAGTGGTTCTGGAGTGTCATCTGCTGCAAACATCACGCTGTTCAACAGCTGAATTTTAGTAGCACCGTTTCTCTTTTTTTTATCCATTCATAGGATGAGGGTGTCACTGGCCAGGCCAACATTTATTGTCCATCCCTAATTGCCCAGATGGTAGTTAAGAGTCAACCACATTACTGTGGGTCTGGAGTCACATGTAGGCCAGACCAGGTAAGGATGGCAGTTTCATTCCCGAAAGGGCATTCGTGAACCAGATGGGTTTTTTTCTAACAATGCGGAGGATGTTGGAGTTGACCAGGTTTTTGGATGAGCGCAGAAACAGAGCAGAATGGATTGGGGAAAGGGTATTGGCCTGGGCTTGATGGAGGACAGAGTGTTTCAGCACTGAAAGGGATGATGGAGCACGGCTAAACAGGATGGCAGTTTGGCAAGCTGAGAACATGGCCCGGCGGGCAGGAGGCTGGGTTCAAGGTCAGCTGGAATGGCCCATCCACCTCTGCTGGCATGTTAACACCTTCCAGAGAGGTGTCTGTAAGATCTCCCACCCTTGGACCTAACTGATGCTCAGAAGTGACCAATTACTGGCATCTTATTACTTCTCCTGGTGTTTCATCAATGGCAAGAAGGGTACCATGTGATGCCTGTTGTCTGTGGGAAGAGGTACTGCCTTGAGGTTGCAAACATGCTCGCTGAGCCGGTGTGTTTGGTTGAAAACGTTTCGTCACCCTGCGAGGTAACATTGTCAGTGAAGTGTTGGTGTTCTGTCCCACCTGTACTGCTTCATTGGACCCAGTGTCGAGGCTGGCTCATTCAGTATATTCAAGACTGAGATAGACAGGTTTTTAGTAAGGAAATCGCGGGTTATGGGGAAAAGGCAGGAAAATGGAGTCGAAGGTTATCAGATCAGCCATGATCTCATTGAATGGCAGAACATACTCGATGGGCTGAATGGCCTATTTCTGCTCTTATCCTGTATGGTCCTATTAAATCCCAAGCCTCCCAACAACTGCAGGGCGAGACCTTCGCAGGTGGAGAGGAAATGCTGATTTGGGAAAAGACAGGTTAGGATAAAATGTCTTCACAGGACATTGTGACTCCATTCATGATGAATTCCTTTCTTCATTTTATTTTCCATTTAAAGACCTGTTTATCTTGGTGTCAAATTTTGTCTAATGGTGCCTTTCTGATCTGCATTTTGTTGTTCTGTGTGTTGCTGTTAAAAAAGGCTCTTATTGTTATGTCTGCTGGAAAGAAACCACTCTGTGCACTGAGATCACTGATGGTGATATGAATAAACACACATTTAACCTATTCAGAAATAGTAGGAACTGTAGATGCTGGAGAATCCGAGACAACAAGGTGCAGGGCTGGATGAACACAGCAGGCCAAGCAGCATCATAGGAGCATAAAGGCTGACGTTTCGGGCCTAGACCCTTCATCAGAAAAGGGGGAGGGGAAGGGGGTTCTGAAATAAATAGGGAGAGAGTGGGAGGCGGATAGAAGATGGATAGAGGAGAGGATAGGTGGAGGGGAAACAAACAGGTCGAAGAGGCGGGGATGGGGCCAGTAAAGGTGAGTGTAGGTGGGGAGTTAGGGAGGGGATAGGTCAGTCCAGGGAGGACGGACAGGTCAAGGGTTCGGGATGAGGTTAGTCGGTAGGAGATGGGGTGCAGCTTGAGGTGGGAGGAGGGGATAGGTGGGAGGAAGAACAGGTTAGGGAGGCGGGGACGAGCTGGACTGGTTTTGGGATGCGGTAGGGGGAGGGGAGATTTTGAAGCTTGTGAAATCCACATTGATACCATTGGGCTGCAGGGTTCCCAAGCGGAATATGAGTTGCTGTTCCTGCAACCTTCGGGTGGCATCGTTGTGGCACTGCAGGATGCCCAGGATGGACATGTTGTCTGAGGAATGGGAGGGGGAGTTGAAATGGTTCGCAACTGGGAGGTGCAGTTGTTTATTGCGAACCGAGCGTAGGTGTTCTGCAAAGCGGTCCCCGAGTCTCCGCTTGGTTTCCCCGATGTAGAGGAAGCCACACCGGGTACAGCGGATACAGTATACCACATTAGCAGATGTGCAGGTGAACATCTGCTTGATGTGGAAAGTCTTCTTGGGGCCTGGGATGGGGGTGAGGGAGGAGGTATGGGGGCAGGTGTAGCACTTCCTGCGGTTGCAGGGAAAAGTGTCGGGTGTGGTGGAGCTGGAGGGGAGTGTTCTCCACTCTGCTGTTCTATTGCAATTATTTTAACAGCTCGGGGCCTGGATCCCTGGAAAATCCCACCTGCTGTCAAACTCAGAACAAAACAGGGAAAGGGGACCTGGGGATAATCCCATCCTCCCAATGCCACCTCTGAAAAGAAGATCCAGTTCCATATGTCTGACTCCTGACTCTACGATGAAAATCCAGTCCTGTGTCTCTATAATTGTAAGTAAAGTGAAAAGGTAAAATCGCCACAGAATCACAGTCTCATTAGAGGGGGACGACTAGTGGTGGCTTAACCTGAGGGTCACTCAGGTGAAGGGAGAGGGTGAGAAGGAGATTCTCACATGGTAACCTCAGCCAGTGTGAGAATTGAACCAATACTCTTCACATCACTGACCAGTCAACTGAGCTAACTGAGCCCCTGATTAAAAGTAGTAGACATGAGGTATATCAAAATAATGGATTGAGTATTTGGATGCAAAAATCTTTTTAGTTAGTTCATGCAAAGTGGATATTGCTGGCAAGCCCAGCATTTATTACTCACTCTCTTTCATGCCATGTGATATGGGTAAACTAATGAAATTTCAAAGATTTATAACCCTTTGAACAAAGAGATTTTTCTTTTTCTCAGTCCCAAATAGCTGACCATTTATTCTGAGATCATGACCATCCCTTGTTCTTATTTCCCCAGCCAGGGAAACATTTTCTCAAGGTCTACCCCATCAAGGTTCAGAAAGTTTATAAGTTCAAATGCTACTGACTCTCGGTCTTCTACATTCCTGGAAACAATGTCTACTCAATCTCTCCTCTTGGAACAGTCCCTACATCCCAGGAACCAATGTCGTAAGATTTCATTCTACTCCACTAATACATCCCTCTCACCTTCCTTCGGTAAGGAGACTGAAACAGTATTTTAATTTGATGTTATAAACATTATTTTCTCTCCCTTAAGCTAAGAAACTGGGCATGGATTCTGTGATGTTGAAGAAGCCAACAGATATTTAATGCATCTAACTATTATACACAAACACTACATTCCTCAGACACATCAGTGCCTGGGCTAACATTGGCTATTATGTTACAAAACAGGAACATACTTGCAGCAGCGTGTCCTGCTTTCGGTGATCCAAGGTAAGATGGAGTATGATGTGTATATCCTCACGTCACATTTATTATGTGGTGTTCATATTACATGCAAGTCTCTTAAAGATATAGGTAAATTCACCATATCCCAAGGGGCTGCTCTCTCACTAGAGAGAGAAAGAGACACCTGATGATGGTTTAATCTGAGGGTTACCATGCCTCAGGCAAGGGGAGAGGGGTAAGGTTGAGAAGGTAGAACCTTCATGATGACCTCAGCTGGTATGTGAATTGAACCCACGCTGTTAGTATCACTCTGCATCATTCACCAGCAATCCAGGCCAACTGAGCTAACTAACTACCCCTTAAAGAGGTACTGACCATGAGGCTTAACATAACATTCCCCACTTTCCGACGATAAAAAAATTATTTTCAAAATTTATCCCAAACAAATATATATGGTTGCACTTTGGCATGTCTTAGCAATTTGATAATTATACAAACAGATAGAACTGAGTTTACAAGACTGATATTTCAAACTTTAATGTAAAGCTCGGGAAGTTGATGACTTGGTGATTTGTACCTGTCTGGAGAGGTACACATGGCTCTCTTCTGCCCTTGTTTGATAACTTGGTGGTCTTGCTGCTCGCCCTTGTGAGAGTGCTGTACACATCTGTCCCTCTGCTACATAACACCATGATCAGCATTGACTTGGTATAATTTGGACAGGTGCCATGTTTTAGAAACCTATGCTGGTATCCAAGTATTTGTGTCTACATTTATACCTGGTGCTTCCTGTCTAGTGCTCAGTACTGGTACCTGCTCACTCTTAACGTATCTCTTTCATTCTCCTCTGTTCTTGAAAGAAAATGTCCTCACCCATGGAATGGTTAGACATTTGGTTTCTGGCCAAGGCCATTTGTACTTGTCTTCTGAGCAGAAGATGAGATGGGAATGGTAATGGCATTTCCAGTGATATTGCATGAAAATACAGCAACTCCATGTGAAAGTCCTTGTTGCTTGATAGTTAATCATCATTAATTTGAGGGTATGGTCTGCTCGACCGTTTGAACACAGATAGTGCAGTGGCAATGTGATATACAAAGAACAAAGAACATTACAGCACAGGAACAGGCCCTTCGGCCCTCCAAGCTTGCGCTGATACATTTTGCCCTTCCATACTAAAACTGTCTTCACTTACAGGATCCGTATTCCTGTATTCCCTTCCTAACCATGTATTTGTCTAGGAACTTCATGAATGGTGTTATTGTGTCTGCTCCCAACACCTCCTCTGGCAGCACGCTCCAGGCATTTTGTGTGAAAAACTTGCTACATACATCTCTTTTAAATTTCCCCCCTTGCACCTTGAACCTGTGCCCCCTAGTAATTGCCCCCTCCACCTGGGAAAAAGCATCATACTTTCCACTCTGTCCATGCCATTCACAATCTTGTAAACTTCTATCAGGTCACCCCTCAACCTCCTGCGTTCCAGTGAAAACAAACCTTGTCTATCTAACCTTTCTTCATAGCTAAAATCCCCCATACCAGGCAACATCCTGCTAATCCTTTTCTGTACCTTCTCCAAAGCTTTGTGCCATTCCCCATTTAATAGACGTGTCTTGAAATGGTTTGCCAATAAACTCCGGGTCTGTTGTCACGGTCTGTTTGATTGATATTGAATAAACTGAAAATATTGCTCACTACATCAACATCTGTTTGGCTCATTGTGTTGCTGAGTCATGGGACAACGTGAAATTTTGAGAAGTAATCCATCGCAAGGATGTGACCTTCCTTTGCAGACTGAGAATGGGTCTGCTGTTACTCTTGTCCAAGGGAATGCACTGAATGTGGGTGTTGGAGCACTTTCCACCTGCTGGGGTTTGACATGTTCGATCATGCGACTCTGAGTTACTGAATATCCTGATACCGTGAGACATAGAAGCAGAAGCAGGCCCATTCAGCCCATCAAGTAATCAAAGAATCTTGCATGTTTCATAAGGTCACCTCTCATTCTTCTAAACTCCAAAGGATACAGGCCCAACCGGCTCAACCTGTTCTTGGATAGACTACCTTCACCTTCACTTTGATGTACAAACATTGCATTCCTCAGGCACAGAGATAGTAGGAACTGCAGATGCTGGAGAATCCGAGACAACAAGGTGCAGGGCTGGATGAACACAGCAGGCCAAGCAGCATCATAAGAGCAGAGAGGCTGACGTTTCGGGCCTAGACACCTCAGGCACATAAGTGTTTAAGCTGTTAACTTACAAAACAGAAGCATGGTTACAGTAGAGGGTTATGTTTCTAGTGATCTGTGGTTAAATGGAGTATATGTCCCTTATGCTCTGAGGTTATATCCTAAGGGACAGTGATAATATCACAAGTACATATCTTTCAAAGGCATACTAACATATTGACCATGCGACATAACATTACACTGAAAATCTATCCACAGGAGCTCAGATGTGGCCTCCCAGTACAATCGCAGTTAGACATCTTTATTCAAATACTCCAATCTCTGTGAAATAATGGCTGACACACTCTTTGATTCTCTACTTCCTTGCTGTAGCTGGATGTTAATTTTCTGTGATTCATGTGCATAGTCACTCTGATTCTAGCGGACTAAACTGTCCCAGTCACTCCCCATTTACAGGTTTCTGTTTCCCATTCTCCTTCCAAATTGGATGACTTCACATTGGTTACAATTTTATTCCAGATGCCTAGGTTTTGCCTAATCTGTCTCTACACCACTGCAATCTCTTCATGTCCTCCCCACCAATCATCTTCCTTTGCACCATCAGCACATTACTCTGAATGGGCTCCTCTTGCAGCATCTCGAGATGTCTTTGTGTCTTCCACCATGAAGGCAGGAGCAATGGGTAGAAATTAATGCTTGTGACTCCCAGACCTGTTAATGGCTGTATGGGATGGGGACATCACTTATTATTAAATACCCACTATAGGACCTCAATCAGCTTCTGGGCATGACATTTGTCCATGGGCCTTCCCACTCCAGGCTTGACTCTGTGGATATAGAAAGATAGTCTCTACTGTACGCCCTCCCACCACCATACCCACCATCGATAGTGGGTGGGGAGTGGGGTCAGTAAATTCTGCCCTACACATTCATCAATGTCTCTGCCATTTCCTTCCTCAACATTATAATTTCTCTTGTCTCTGTTTGAATGGAGAAACATTTACTTTTGTGAACCACTTCTATTTTAAACACCTCTTACAACATGACTTCACATCACTCACTACTCTAATCAGGTCCTGCTTCCCACCTTTGCTAATTTCAAATTCTCCCTTTGCTGAATTCAAAAGTCCTCCAAATTCCCAGCTTTTCTTTTCCTGGCAGACTTTATAAACACGTTGATTTAATCCAAATTATCTTTAACACCTCTTGTTAACCATGGTTATGGAGATCAGTAATCTGTGTGACACATCCAGGGTACAGTAGGAAGACAATGTGGCCAAGTCACCTGGGAAATGTCTCACACAGTATAACCCTATGACTAGCTGTGGAGACAGGACAACACGTCTTTAGTTTAGAATAGCTACAAGCAGGATGCATCAGGAGAGGAGAGGGTAATGTTATGATCACTCTTCCTCAGAAACTGCTTCATTAAAATGTTATTAATGAACATGCATCACTACACAATGTAATGACAACAATATGAACTACCTTTGTTGACCTGTCCTGCGCCACTGTATATGTTTGAGTTTGATTATGTGTGTGTTTGTATGTGTGTCTGCATGTGCGTGTCAGTGTGTGTGTGTTGTGTTTATGTGTCAGTTCATGTGCATGTGTGTGTCTGAGAGTGTGTGTGAGTGTCTCAGTCAGTGTCTCTGCCCATGTGTGTGTCTGTGTGTGATTGTGTGTCTGTGTGTGTGGGGGACGAGTGTCTGTGTGTGTATATGAGGTTTGTGTGTGTGTCTGTGTGTGTTTGTCTGTGTGTGTGGGGATGTGATTGTGTGTGTGTGAATGTGAGTGCATCTGTGAGTATGTGTGTGAGTGAGTGTGAATGTGAATGTGAGTGTATGAGTATGTGTTAGTGTGTGTGAGTGAGTGTGTGTGAATGTGTGAGTGTGAGTGTGAATGTGAGTGTGTGTGTGTGTGTGAATGTGAGTGTGTGAAAAGCAGGGATGTCACTGAATCTCTAAAATGAGCTGTTGTGTGAAAACCTACAACTAAATCCATGATCAGCAGGAGATGGCTCAGTGCTATGTTCCCTCTAATTTCCCTGGAGTCTATGCAGGCCTTTGCAGTCTGTGAGCAGAAACGGTCAGAGAAACCAGAAGTGAGTATGTTTGCACAGCTCTCGGAGAGGCTGTGTTACATCAGGGCCGCTCGTGTACCTTATGGATCGAATTCAACTATCTACACCCAGCCAACACCAGAGATCCACATAAACACTAATGATCAACCTCCCACAGCCCATAATAGCGCAGCTCTCTGCTCTCTGAGCCATGTCCCTCTTTTTGTTCTATCTGTATTCCCTTCTGTTTTTGAGAGGACCTCACCTCCTTTTCTCTCTTTTTATTTCTGCGAAAAATTCAGCGAGACAGGAATATTTTGGTTGTCAAATTCTTTCAGCAGATTATAGTTCCTCATCTGTCTGTCATTGCACAGCATATACACAAATAGACACTCCCACATACAGACATAAGCCCCTCCACACACACATAGACTCCCACGCACAGACACACACATATACACACAACACATACGCAGGGGAGGTGATGGCCTCATGGTATTATTGCTGGACTGTTAATCCAGAGATCCAGAAAACGTTCTGGGGACCTGGGTTGGAATCGTACCATGGCAGATGGTGTGGAATTTGATTTTAGTAAAAATATCTGGAGTTAAGAATCTAATGACGACTGTGAATCCATTGCTGATTGTCAGGAAAAACACATCTGGTTCACTAATGTCCTTTAGGGAAGGAAACTGCCATCCTTACCTGGTCTGGCCTATATGTGACTCCAGACCCACAGCAATGTGGTTGACTCTAAACTGCCCTCTGGGCAATTAGGGATGGACATTAAATGCTGCCTGGTCAGCAACACCCACATCCTGTGAATGAATAAAGAAACACACACACACACACACACACACACACACACACACACACACACACA
>NW_025966679.1:0-8675 GCF_021869965.1 Rhincodon typus
CTGCCTCCCGAAGGTACACAAATCACAAGTACCCCTCAGACTGATAGTCTTCTTGCCAGGCATGCCATCACATAGATTATCCAAGGAGTTACAAAGGAGACTAAAGCACCTCGTCAGCAAGTCACCCCACTCAATCCACTCCACCCAAGAGATCCTCAATGTCATCTATTTTTATGTCCTTGATGGAAATGAGACCATAGTAAAATTTGACGTTGCTGCCGTAGTCACATTGATAGACGTACCACTAGCAACACTACTAAAACAAGATCAAGGCCCGAGTGACACCATCTCCACAGACAACATGCTGAAGCTACTGGACCTTTGCCCTCACTACCCACTTTAGCTTTAAGGGCCAAATATATGAACAGATCAATGGGACGCCCATGGGATCACTTATCTCCGACTAATAGCTGAAGCAGTGATGCAGAGGCTCAAAAGCATGGCCCTTCTAATTATCCAACCGAAACTATGCATACGATACGTGGACGACACCTTCGTCATTATTAAATGGACCACACTAGAAGAGAAACACCAACTAATAAACAATCCTCACTGGGATCAGATTCACTAAGGGAGAGGAAAAGAACAAACGGCTCCCATTCCTGGAAGTCATGGTGGAACGTGGGACCAATGGGGAATTCCTAACAAAGGTACACAGGAAAGCCACACATTGACCCAAGTCCTGAATTTCAATAGCAACCACCTTTAACATCCACAAACGAAATTGCATGAAAACTCTACACAAACGGGCAGCAACACAGAACTACGCCAAAAAGAAGAGGAGTACCTGCTCCAAGTATTCAATGACAACGGATACCTGAACAACTGGGTCAGAAGATGCCTATTACACGAACGACAACAGGAAGATACTGCACCCCCTGACACCCTCATCACGCTACCTTACATCATGAACACATCTGAACTAACCACAAGACTCCTACCACTACTGGGCATCAGAATAGCACACAAACCAACATCAACCCTACGCCAACAGCTAACCTGAACCAAAGACCCATTACCCACTATGGACAAGACCAACGTAATATACAAGATCCCCTGCGAAGACTGCGACAATTATTACATTGGACAGACAGGAAGGAAATTAGCCACAAAAGTACACCAACATCAACTAGCAACAAAAAGATGCAACCAATGCTCACTCATCTCCAACAGCATGGATCAGGAAAACCACCAGTTTGATTGGGACAAGCCAAGCAGAGGCATGCACGGGAATTCCTAGAGGCCTGGTTCTCCACTAAGAAGGCCATCAACAAACACATAGAGCTAGACCCTATATATACTCCATTGTGAAGGAAAACCGAAAGTGAAGTAACTCCGTTCAATGGACACCAGAGTTTAAATACCTGGCGGGAAAACACACCAGTACCTCATCGGTGGCTGCACTGATTGATGGTATTACCCAGCAGGATAATGAAACATCTGTGGAACAATGAACCAGCTCAGTGAGCTAACCAACCACGAGGGGAAAATAATTCATCTCCAATCTGCAGCTGTCCATGACACATGCATAGAGCTGAGAACAGCACACTCCTCCTTTATGCAGTCAAAGACCTGGCTTCACATTGAGGGTACCATCCATCACATTGTGTGGCATTACCACCTTGGGCTGGATTTGAATAGACCTAGCAACCTGACTGCTCATCCATGAATTGCAGTAGGCAATCAGCAACAGCAGAATTGTACTTCAACACAATCTGCAACCTCTTGGTTCGGCATATTACCCACTCTACCGTCAAACCTTGCTTCAATGAAATGGCAGAGTGTGAGAGCAGTACCAGGTGTACCTAAAAAATGAGGTGTCAACTTTTGAAGTTGCAACACTTTTTTGTGTGTTCCAACCAGCATAGGTGGCAAGTAATAAACAACAATGTGATCGTACAACAAACAGAGCTGATCTAGGCTGTGCAGTCATCCAAATCTAATCATGAATGGGGTATAATTAAACAACTCAACGGGGAAGGCGGTTCCACAAATATTCCTATCCTCAACAATTGGGAAGTCTAGCACTTCAGTGCAAAAGATCAAGCTGTAACATTTGTATCCTCTGTAGCCAGTAGATTCTTCATCTCCGCCTTTTCCAAATTGGCCTTCAGCCAACTTGATTTGCTCTGATGTCAAGAAACAGCATAAAACGCAGGATAGTATAGATGGGCTCTGACAACATTTTGACAATGGTGCTGCAGACTTATGCTCCAAATGTTATATGGAGGGTAAATGTTGTATGCCTGGCAATGTGGAAAATTGCCCAAGTATATTTTGTGTGCAAGATGTATGGCAATGGGGGTTCTCTGGGGAAGTATTTCCCCTTCACAAGGGAAATTTAATCTGGATGGTCTTGCGCACACCAACCTCTGAAGTAAGAAGTTATGGTGTTCATGGATTCCCAAACCAATTATATTTACTGTAAATTTGGGCTAATGTTTGATGTGTTAATTGAACATGGTAGGTTACAGCCCCTGTTTTGCTTTGAAGAAACTGCTCTTTAGATCCTGTTTGCACTTCTTCGGCCTGACACTGCTGTCTTTGGGCGGGAACATCAGGATCTTCTTGAGTCTACCACTGGGGCTTCCCAAGTTGGCCATAAACAGACCCACGCATTGGGTGGTCAAGGGGGTTTCCACTGCCTCCTGCTCTTTTTGCAGTTATGTCTGTGAACTGAACACAGTACCCCAGGTTGGGTGTAAACAGAGCTCTGTACAGCTGAAACTTAACTCCCAGAAGGACACACTTAGTTTTGGGTAGAGAAGTTGCAGGTTATCTTTCTGTTCAGTGCAGTGCTGGAGTAACGAGTGCTTTGGTAGAGGAGAACCAGACTGAGTACTTGATCTGGTCTAATCCGATCTGGTGATGGATGAGTAAGCCACATGTGCATTGGGTATACTCAACTGTTCATCCTTTTGACCTGAGAAAGAAGGGCAAGAGTGAAGGTAATTTTGAGTAACGAGTTCAAGATGGATATGACGGAATTGGAGTTGTTAGTTGGTTTGCCGAGCTGACTGATTTTCATGCAAACATTTTATCTCCCTTTTAGGTGACATCGTTAGTGCTATGTAGCCTTTGTTGAAGCGCTGTTGTTCTGTCCTGCTGTGAATTTATATGGTCTGGTTTGTCATGGTTGGCAGTTATCATCAAAGTGGTGTGTAGATGGGTCTATTTCGACATGTTTGTTAATTGCATCGGTGGTTGAAAACCAGACCTCCAGGAATTCTCGTGTTTGTCTTTGTCTTGTCCAAGTACTGTAACTTTGTCCCAGTTAAGTTGATGCTCCAATAAATGGCAAGTAATATTTATGCCACACTACTGCCAGGCAATGCCATTTCCCAGCAAGACCGAGTCTAGCAGTTGCTTCTTGACACTCATTGTTGCTACTGATGCTGAATCCCCACCAGCAACATTCTTTGGATTGCTTGTTGACTAGAAGTTGAACTGGAATATGTCTACAAGAGCTGGTGAGAGGCTAGGAACCCTGCAACTAGTAACTCCCCTCCTGACTCCAAAGCGTGCCACCATCTTTTATAAGGCACAAGTCAAGAGTGTGACACATACTCCCCACTTTCCTGTTTTGAGTGTAGCTCCAACAACACTGAAGAAACTTGACACTCTCCAAGGGCAAAGAAACCTACTTGACTGGCACAGCCTCCACAATGTTCACTCCTTCCACCACTGATGCTCTGTAACAGTATGTACTGTTTACAAGATGCACCGCAAAAATTCACTAAGGCTTGTTAGATACCATTTTCGAAACCCATGCCTATCATCTAGAAGGACAGCAGGTACATAGGAACATCAAGTTCTTCAAGCTATTCACCATCCTTATTCAGAAAATATATTACCATTCCTTCAGTGTTGCTGAATCAAAATTCTGGGACTCCCTCCCTCCTTACTTAGAACATTACAGCGCAGTACAGGCCCTTCGGCCCTCTGTTGCGCCCACCTGTGAAACCAATCTGAAGCCCATCTAACCTAAACTATTCCATTATCATCCATATGTTTATCCAATGACCATTTAAATGCCCTTAAAGTTGGCGAGTCTACTATTTTTGCAGGCAGGGCATTCCACACCCTTACTACTCTGAGTAAAGAACCTACCTCTGACATCTGTCCTATATCTGTCACCCCTCAATTTAAAGCTATGTCCCCTCGTGCTAGCCATCACCATCCGAGGAAAAAGGCTCCCACTGTCCACCCTATCTAATCCTCTGATCATCTTGTATGTCTCTATCAAGTCACCTCTTAACCTTCTTCTCTCTAACGAAAACAGCCTCAAAACCCTCAGCCTTTCCTCATAAGACCTTCCCTCCATACCAGGCAACATCCTGGTAAATCTCCTCTGCACCCTTTCCAATGCTTCCACATCCTTCCTATAATGCGGTGACCAGAACTGTACGCAATACTCCAAGTGCGGCCGCACCAGAGTTTTGTACAGCTGCAACATGACCTCATGGCTCCGAAACCCAATCCCTCTACCAATAAAACCTAACACACCGTACACCTTCTTAGCAACCCTATCAACCTGGGTGGCAACTTTCAGGGATCTATGCACATGGACACCGAGATCTCTCTGCTCATCCACACTACCAAGAATCTTACCATTAGCCCAGTACTCTGTATTCCTGTTACTCCTTCCAAAGTGAATCACCTCACACTTTTCCGCATTAAACTCCATTTGCCACCTCTCAGCCCAGCTCTGCAGCTTATCTATGCCCCTCTGTAACCTGCAACATCCTTCCGCACTATCCACAACTCCACCGATGTTGGTGTCATCTGCAAATTTACTAACCCATCCTTCTACGTCCTCATCCAGGTCATTTATAAAAATGACAAACAGCAGTGGCCCCAAAACACATCCTTGAGGTACACCACTAGTAACTTCCCTCACTAACTGCATTGTAGGTATAACTCCACTCTATGGACTGCAGTAGTTCAAGAAGACCGTTTGCCACCACCTTCTATAAATCAGTTAGGAATGAGCTATAAATGTTTGCCCAGCCTGTATTTTCTAAATGAACTAACAAATAATTTCCCAGTCTCTTGCTATTTAGAGAAAGAAAGCCTGCTTTTCTATTTTACAGTTGGTCACTGAGCCAGATTTAATTTGTCAAGGGTAGGTTGTGTCTGGCCTAACGATTTCATCTTGAGAAAAGATGCCTAAAGGGATGGGAGTGTCCGAAAACTATTGTGCATGGTGAAGTCCATGTAAGTGTGTTTCGTAGAAACTAAGTAGAAGTTGGAGCCGATTGGGGGTGAAGACAAATTATTGACCATTCCAGGAAATTGGATGAGTGGCAGAAGATGGATAATTAATATAATCTAAACAGCAAGCTGTAGCTTTAAGGATCTGTGTTTGGGGCATCTGTCCAGTTTAGTGGTCACAGAGCCACATTTGTCATCAGTGGCACTGAGCGATGGCGATAGATGCATGAAATGGAAACAATATATGTAAGTGAGCAAAACTGTAGCAGTTAGATTCCATTGTAAGCAAATGAGGTCACCAGCTTTGGACACAACAAAGAGCATGTTAGTTTCTAAATGGTGCAACAAGGATCAGTGATGCAACAAGGATCCGTGAAGAAACTTGATAGTTGAAGTACATCTGGTGATTAAAATTATATGGCAGGAATAGAAAACAATCAAAGCAAATGACTTGCTGGTCTTAGACTAGAATACAAAAAGTAGAATCGCGCTTTCGCTAAGCGAACCCTTCTAAGGAAGGGTCAGTGGACTCAAAACTTTATCTACAATTTCTGTTCGCAGAAGCTGCTGAGCTTTTCCAGAAATTTCTTTTTTTTTTGTTTCTGAAGCCTTGGCTTGACTTGACTTGGAATATCAAGAGCAATTCTGGACATGAAGAAGGTATATTGGTCTTGGATGGTGTGTAGAATAGATTTTATGAGAATGATGCCTACAGCAGGAGAATAGTTAAGTTACAAGGAGGAATTGTGCTTCTATTCTTCAGAAATCAGAAGATTTAAGGTATCATTGGAAACTTTCAAGATCTAATGGCAGGCAGATTTAGATAAACAATTTCCATTGTCTAAAACTAGTGGCCGGACCTTTTGTACAATAGTTAGCAATTTTTGTGCAAAGGTTTATAAAGACTTTTAAACTCTTCCAAAAAAATGCCCAATTGATAGATCACTTAATTTTAGAGCTAAGATTTAAAGGAAAAGTTAATCAGAGTAACCAGAAGATTTTGGAATAAAAGTAAATATATGGAGTAACATTGTACATCAGCGATGATCTCATTGGGTAGCGAGCAAGTGAAACGAGCTCACGGAAAAATGGCTTGTTCCTATGCTCTTGTCCAATCACTGAAACTGTCTTCATCCCTTTGCAGTTTCTTTGTGTTCTCTTCACAGCATATCTTCCCACCTAACTTTTATATCACCCACAAAATTGAATATGTTAGCTTTTTTTCCATCCACGGTTGTGAATAGCAGAGTCAACTACTGATTCTTTCGGGTGACCTGCTAGTTACAGCCTGTCAATGACCCTTTTATTCCTACAGTGTGCTTTCTTTCCACCAAGCAATCTTCAGTTTACATCCAATGCACCCAATCTCTCAAATCCCACTTTTTTTCTTCAATACCTCCAAATCCAATTGGGCTGGATCCTCCTGGTTTCACCTCGTTTATCCTACTAGTTAGAATCTCAAAGAAAAAATTATCTTTTTGTAAATTTGTGACTCTACCTAATCATTTTGATTGAGACCTTTTTATTATTGGCTATCTCTCAATTCTAACATTTTTCTACATGACCACTACCTCCAGTATATTTTCCCTACTACTTTCCTTAAATGTGCATTTTGCTTGGAGGGTGTAATCGAATTTTAAAAAGTAAGTTGTTGATCATAGGAGAAGAAAATAGTGTACAAAAAAAACCCAAAACTGTGGGTGTTGGAAATCCAACATTGCTGGAAAAACCTGAGCAGGTCAGGCAGCATCTGTGGAGACAAAGTAGAGTTAACATTTAGGGTCCAGTGAACCTCCTTCAGAACAGATGCTGTCTGACCTGAGTATTTTACTCATCTTTATTTTCACTTAATTTTGAGAAGCTTGGAATTGAACTAATCTTAAACAAGGGTTATTACATAGGAATGAGGAATGGACGAGAAAAGAATTTAGCAAAAAAGACTGTTGAAGACCAATTTCGAACATTTAAGAAAATAGTTTGTGACTTGCAGCAAAGAGATCCCAATGAGGATGAAAGATTCTAGGAAGGGGGCAAACTGGCCACCGGTAGCCAAGGAAGTTAAGGGAAGTATCAAATTGAAAGAAAAAAAATTAAAATGCAGCAAAAATTAGTTGCAACCAGAGGATTGGGAAAGTTTTTTTTTAAAGTTAACAAAAGATGACTAAAAAATGAAGAAAATAAACTGAGGGCAAATGAGCAAGTGATATAGAAATTGACAGTCGGCTTCGTTTAAAAATATAAAAAGGAACATGTATAAACTCTGCTTGGAGATTAGACTGGAGAAATAATAATGGGGAACCAGGGAGTGGTAGACAAGCTAAATAAATACTTTGTACCATGGTGCATAGAGATGGAGGCAAGTCCTGAATCTACCCTAGCAGAAATGAAGACTTAGCACTTTATTGGCACGAATCTGATCCAAGTCAGCCATCTAGCCAAGTAAGCTGCCTCGTCCCTGGTTTACGCATGGTAGTTACTTGTACTTCAGAAAGCAAGGAGTGATGGTGTTGTCAATGGCTAACAAGCTGTACAAACCTATCTTGAGGTTTGAATTTCTATTTCAAGCTTCAGATGAAAAACTTGCAACCAACTATTCAGATGGTTGGCCTAACATTCTTTTAGGCGCAAATTCCATTTCTAAGATCATGGATGTTGAAAGACTGGTAAAATCAAACACAAACATCCCTGGCCTCAATGACAGGGAAGACCAGTGCATTTGTCCAAAGAAGCACCCAGTGGATGATCATCTCAGCTGCCGCCCTGAGGTCCTCAGCGTCGCATGACAATTTTTGGTCACTGTGCTTTACTTTACGACACTTAAGAAATGGCTGAAAGTACTAAATATTGAAAAAACTATGAACCCTGACAATATTCCAGCAGCAAAACTGAAGATTTGTGCTCCAGAGCTTGCTATGTTGCTAGCTGAGCTGTTCCAGTATAATTGCGTGGAAAATTGCTCCGGTATGTACTTTTCACAGAAGGATACATCCAATCCAATAATTACCAGCTCATGAGTCTACTCTCAATCAGCCATGTTAATTGACATTGGCAAGTCATCCCCTCTGTCCTTCATATCACTTTCCTTCATTATTCCTTTCAAAATGCATTTCTACACTGCTTTGTATTAAAGTTTATCTGTCACTTGTCTGTCCATTTTATCTGCCTGTTGGTTTTTATCCCTTAGTTCACAGTGCTTTAAATTTTTAGTCATGGACAATTTTGAAATTCAAACACTATTTGGCGGTTTTGTTTCCTGTCACTCTGCTGCTTCATGCAACCACTTTTCCTTTTATTCCATGGGCTTCAACTTTGCTCCCAAGCCTGTTAGGTGGCCCTCCTCAATGAGTAATTGGCGCATGTAGCAAGGCTGCTAAATGACAATGGCGTTTGAGTCATGAACAAAAACAAAGTTGCTGGAAAAGCTCAGCAGGTCTGGCAGCATCTGTGGAGGAGAAAACAGA
>NW_025966679.1:9075-34248 GCF_021869965.1 Rhincodon typus
TGTCATAATCACTTATACCCTGTCACATCTTCGACATTTCTGTCACACATTCCCTCAGCGTTGAGTTCCAAGGAAAACAACCACAGTTTCTCCAACATAATATTGTAATCCTTCATCCCCGAAACAAACAAGGGCTAACCAAAAATCATATACCTCTGCTAGTTGTTTTAACCTAGTCAAAAGTCCCGATATGGATTCCCTTGGCTCTTGAATTGCCAAGTAAAACTGATAGCGTCTCAGAATTAGAGAATCATAGAATGCCTACAGTGTAGAAACAGGACCTTTTGGCCCAACAAGTCCACACCGACCCACGGAGCATACCATCCAGACCCATCCCCCTATAGCCACCTAATCTACACATCCCTGAACACTCTGGGCAATTTAGCATGGCCAATCCACCTAGCCTGCACATCTTTGGACTGTGGGAGGAAACCCATGCAGACACAGAGAGAATGTGCGAACTCCACACAGATAGTCGCCCGAGGGTGGAATCGAACCTGGGTCCCTGGCGCTGTGAGGCAGCAGTGCTAATCACTGTTCCACTGTGCTGCCCTAAGGCTTGGGGTCTCCATAACTAAATCTGTCAACTCCTGAAAGGTTTTAGTATCTAGTGCCTCAGGAAAAGTTAGGCTCCTGATAATCAAAAAAGCTGCAGGTCCACAAGTTGTCAGGGGAATTACTTGTTAATTTTCATCTGCCTGGAAAAAATACTGCATCCTTTCTACAGGCTGGGCCTAGTCTTCAATTACAAGATCGAATGAGCCAAGCTTCCCAAACAATTCTATGATGCCTGAAATGCTTCACCCACCTCCATAGCTGACAATATCAGACTTTGGATGCAGAACGATCTGGTCCTGGCAAAGCTGAAACAGTTGGTGGTGGTGGCAGAGCCAAAGGGCCATCATAATCTGAATTGAAACATTGTTGGACCTAGAACAATCAGTTTGCAGTGAAGGGCGGCATATGATTCTTGGGAGCTGCAATAATTGCTCTGAGCAAAGGTTGCTGCCAGATACTGGCTGAACTCTTAAGTCATCCAGGGGTTTCCAAAATGAGGATGTGTCTGGTGGGCAAGTTTGGATGCAGCTGTGTTGGTGGGACAGTGCCAAGAAGGCCAAGGACGAAAATTACAGCCAGCAACTTACCCTCCTTCTCCCTTTTTCAGCCCCTATCCCCACTGCAAATGTGGCGATGAGGTGAAACAGTTTACTTCAAGGGATAAAGTTTTTAGTGTGGCAACCACTGGAATGGCCCTGCATGGGTAAGAGGGGCGATCAACATGAGGTCAGTCCTAGTGATGTATATAGTTTTGGGTAGGTGTGACCATCCTGAATGAGCACATGAAAGCTGTAAACTCTCCAAGAATGTGGGAGCAAAGCATGCCCCACTCCTCGACTGCCTTTCCGACCGTTCCGGAACTTGAGAGTTCCTCCATTCCCATCGAATGTTGAACATATCTCAGAATCTGAGATGGGCACTGTGGATGTTACTGCCTTGATTGTTTTGCCACCTGAAGAGGAGAATGAATTTCTTCTGAGATGCTCTGGGCATAAGAGGTGAACTATTGTGCATTGCACGCTGCTGGTATTGGAGGCAGAGTCCGAGGAACCTGACCTGTGTCCGTGGACTTGGAGGGAGAAGGATGTAGTGAGGTCACCAGGTGGACAACATAGGATGAGTTCCCTGATTGGGGCTGTTAATCCAATTAGGTAGCCCTGACTGACAGACATAAAGAAGAATGTGGCATTGCCCCTATCAGGCTTTGGTTACTGGTTCCCTGGCCACTTGGGTTTTTTTCCTAGTTGTGAAATATTGAATAAAATTATTTACACATGGTATTTTTACTGAGTCCTTGCACAACGAGCACAACATGGGTACCGGTGGAAAACATGGCACTACTGCTATACAGCAAGTGAAGGAAAAAATATATAACCAGGAGATTCGAATTTCCTCAGTTCAGGGGACTGACACCGAGCTGCCTGGCCACAGCCAGTGTGCTGTGAGGAGAACGTTCTCATTGAGCTGTTACTTCGACTCTTGTTAGCTGTGTTAAGCCACAGCCACTACTGCTGTTACAAAAAGTATAAACAGGAGTGTCTGAGGTTCTGTTCTCTGAGAGCTGGCTCTGAGACCTCTGAATCAGTGTCAAGGACTTTGCACGTGTAAATAATGGACATCTTCGTGATGGGATATCAGCCTCTGGAGTTCTTTCAGAGGCGAGGAGTGTTATGTTTGTATTTAGGGGAACTGTCCCTTTTAAGAGAGCTGGTCAGGTGACATGGATGGGCAGACCTTGCGTCCAGTCTAGAACCACGTATGGAGGTTTGAGCATGTTAAATGTTATTACTGTTCACATTTACCATTTGTCTACCTTGTATATTATTTCTGGTTCCAAAGGACGCTCTGACATAAGAGCTTAGAATGGGAGGTGATCTTCATAGAATTGTAGAATCCCTGGAATGTAGAAGCAGGCCATTTGGACCATTAAGATCACACTGACCTTCTGAAGAGCAAACTACCCTATCCCTGCATTTCTCATGGCTGATCCATCTAGCCTGTGTCCCTAGACATTATGGGGAATTTAGCATGGGCAACTCACCCTAACCTACACATCTCTGGAATGTGGGAGGAAACTGGAGCACTGAGAAAACCAACGCAGACACCTGGGAGACTGTGCAAATTCCACACACAGTTGCCTGAGGCTGGAATCAAACCTGGATCCCTGGTGCTGTGAGGCAGAAGTGCTAACCACTGTGTCACCGTGCCACCCAATCTTATTCAGATGCAAAATCTTGAGATTTTGATAGGGTGGATGCTGAGATGATGTTTCTGGTTGTGGGATTTAACATGGGAATTAGGAACAGGAATTGCCTTTTTAGACCTATGAGCCTGTTCTGTCATCAAGTACGATCACAGTTGATCCTTTAATGCTATATTCCTGCTTTGTCTCTATCTTTTGATGACTTTTAATATCTAACAAGTTAATAATCTTTATTGAATATACTGTGACCCAGCAACCACAGTTTTGTGGTAAGGAATTCCACAGGTTAACCATCCTCCGAAGAAATGTTCCCATCTCGGATGAGGAAAAGTTTGTTAGTCTATGGAATTCTCTTACCCCAGAGAGCAGTGGACGTTAGTTCAATGAACTGATGAATCCTAAGGACCTGATGGTTTCCGTTGAGGGTGTTTAAAGGAAGTATGGGAACACATTGCAGACGCCCTAACTATAACCTTTTGAGTTCCCTAGATACAGGAGTCATCCCTCTGATTGGAAAATTGCACATGTCACTCTGCTGTTTAGGAAGGATGGAAAAGGAAAACCAGGAAATTGGCCTAGTTATCCTAACTTCTTTGAGGAAGTTATAGGAGTCTATAAGCAAGGGAAGGGTAACTAAACACATATTGAAAATTTTCAGCCAGTGTGGATTTGTGACAGGTAGGTCAAGGCTGCTGAACCTCTTTAAATTTTTTAAAGCACTGAATTTTATTTTTGAAAAGCTGACTAAGATAATGGTCAGAAGACTGTCTGTCTGGATGTTTATTTGGACTTCCAGAAGATATTTGATAAAGTTGTACATAGTTAAGTGTCTTAAGGCAGCCCACGGAATTGAAGGCAAATTACTAACATGGCTGGAACATTGAGTAGCAAGCACCAAAAAATAGGGATAATTGCTAGGTACTCTAATTGGCAAGATGTGACCAGTGGTATCACACAAGGAACTGCATAGGGTCTCAATAATTCACCTTATTTATTACTGACATGGATAATGGCACAGAAAGTTTGCTGATACTGAAAGGTAGGCAGTATTGTAGACAGTGTCAATGGTAGCATAAAATTGCAATACAATATTGATAGACTAGGTGAATGGGCAAAACTGTAGCAGATGGTGTTCACTGCAAGCTAATTTAGGATTATCCATTTTGGAATGAAAAAGGATAAAGCAGAATACTTTCTAACTGGTATGAAGTTAAATACGGTGGGAGTTCAGGTCCACAGATCTTTTAAAATGGTGCAGAAAATAACCAAGAAAGCTAAGAGAGTGCTGGTCTTTTAAATCTAGAGGACTGAAACAAAAGATGCAAAGTTATGCTGCAGTTCTACAAAACCCTGGGTTAGATTCCACTTGAAGTACTGTGAGCAGATTTATGCACCACACCTTAGGAAGGATATATTGGCCTTGCAGGGAATACAAAGTAGGTTTACAAGAATGATACCTGGACTTCAAAGGTTAAGTTATGAGGAGAGTTTATGCAAATTAGGCCTGCTTTCTCTATAATTGAGAAGGTTAAGAGTTGATCTGATCGAAGTCTTCAAGATATTAACAGGAAAAGGCAGCATGGACAAAGATAAACTACTCCCATTGTTAGGGATTCTAGAACTAGGAGGCACAGTCTGAGAACTAGGGCCAAATTGTTCAGGAGAAATAATCTGAAGCATTTCTATATGCGAAGGATGGTGAATGCTTGGAGCACTTCCACAAACAGGAATAGATGCAGGATCAGTTGTTAATTTTAATTCTGAGGTAGATAATGTTCCTTAAGCAAAGGTATTAAAGGATATGGACCAAAGGCAGGTATGTGAAGTTGGAGCATGTGTCATCCGTGATCTCATTGAATGGTGAAACGGGCTCGAGGGCTGAAAGACCTATTTCTATTCCTGCGTTCTTATGAATATGTTCACAAGCGAGCTAATTACACCCTAGATTGAGGGAGTCGAGGATCCTGTGGGCAGACAGGAGAGCTGATTGACGGTCAATCGTTCACTCATTGAGTGATGGAGCAGGCTTGAGGTTCTGAATGGCCTACTCTCAACTCATGTTCGCCATCTTCTGCCAAAATTGCATCATCCTGTATCATAGAATGTAATATAACATCTATCTGTTTTGTGAGCATATCTGTATCCCATTGTAGTTAATCCCTTTCATTAGCAAATTTTGAAAATTGGCTTTGCATTTTATAATCCAAATCTTCGTGATCTAGCACTGATTCATGGGGAACACTGCCTATGATCCTTCAGTCTGAAAAACAACCATTTGCCCTGCTGTGTTTTTAATCCAAATTGATGCTGACCCTCAATTCTGAGCGCTATGTGATATTTGAGCACTTGTATTTTGTTTAAAATCTTCAGACAACACCTACTCCTACTCCATTCTCTTCAACCTCTGTTACTTCATCAAAAGTAAGAATCCTCAAGCACCATCTCGTTTACGAATCTATGCTTGCTCTCCTTAATTAACTCAAAGCTCTCAAATGGCTGTTTGCACCCCTCTCCTGAAAAAAAAATTGTTTTTAAAATCTTGCCAGTGCTCGTTAAACCGAACGGTCTTTTGATAGTAGGCATGTTCATGGACCCTTTCAGTTTGCACCGTTTGCCACTTCCAATTCTCGAGCATCTAGGTGACCTTAGAAATCATGGATGCTATTCTGTTTTCATATGCAACATTTCAGGATAGTGATAAACGCATATTTATATTAAACAGCATTTTGGGCATCGTCACTGACATAGAGCCTGACAACTAATGTTCAGAACTTTGCGCGTATTTTTCTTCTTGAGCGCTCTTGTTAAGTCTTATATAAAAATCAGACAAATGAGGATATGATTTTGCAAGGGTGTATTTGTTTTTTGGCAATGTGTACAGTGTGTACTAGATTTCACTACTGATGTCAGCTTTGAAATACAGTACTTTAGTACTATGCTAAAAATAGACTAGCTATTTTAGGCAGCTATCCAATTAGGGAAAGGGGATGTGTAGCTCTCTGAAGTTTTGATTTACTGCAATCTTCAGTATTTTCAGATTCAAATCCTTGATGCAACAGGCAAGTCATAAATGTTCTGTGGCTAATAGTGACTGAGCATTTGAGATTCTGTCCTCTATAACTTAATTAGAATATATTTTGCAAAGTTTGTGACCAAACCACAGCATGATAGCTTTTTCATTTGAGTCCACAATTTTGCAAATTGAAATAAAATTACATGACCAAGTCTGATTCTTGAGTTGGTCAAATTTGTTGATCACAGCTTGGAAACAGGGTGCTAGTATTTACCAAGGTTCCTCAGTGATAGAAGTGGGGGAAAAAACAATGAGAATTTCTCCATTATCCAATGACTCCGATTAAAATATTTGTGTGTAAACTTGAGATGAGTTTGATGGAAGAATAGCTTATTTCCATTATTTTATAATCATAAATGGCTGTTTGGATGGGTTACAGGACTGGGTGACACTAACAAAATTTGACTTTGGCATTCAATACCTTTTTGTGAGGTTTTACAAAGTTGAAATGAAAAGTTGGACACATTTGTTCTCTTTGTAAACTTTTGAGCTATTATTGAAAACGCATGAGTTTGTGCCCACTAGTAAAATTGCTAAATGTATGCTTTTTATCTTAAGTAGTTTGCTCTAAACTCTGTTCTAAAGCAGTAGCAAGAATAGTTACTGAAATTTGTAAGACTAGTATGGGAATAGAATTCAGCTAGACAAGGTCAATTTTTTGAGTTTGCTGGATGGAAATGTAATGCAGAATAGACATAGTCCATTGAGAGACAAGAAACTTGAACTGCACCAATTCCCAGCCATCTATGACCAAACTGGCATCAAGGGAGAGTGGTGTAGTTAAAAATACCTTTTTATGCAGGATGAAACTGGTGAATAAGTGTCTTGTGAAGATGCAAAACGAACAAGGATATAGTAAGAAGTTTGTTTTTATTTATAGCTACATCAAAACAAAACTTGTACTTTAAAGTTTGTTTTGTTTGTTTTATTTAGTCATAGAGTCAGAGGTTTACAGCACAGAGAAAGGTCCTTCGGCCCATCATGTCTGCGCCAGTCAAAACAAGCACCTGACTATTCTAATCCCATTTCCCAGCACTTGGCCCTATAGTCTTGTATACTTACAATGCCAAGCTATACATCTATATACTAAAATGTTGAGGATTTCTGCCTCTACCACCCTTTAGGCAGTAGTTACAGATTCCACTACCCATCTGAGGTGGGGGGAAAAAATTACCTCTGAGCCCCTCCAAACATCCTGCTACACCTCTTTAAATCTATAGGCTTAGTCATTGATCCCTGCTTCAAGGGAAAAGTTTCTTCCTGTCTACGCTGCCTGTGCCCCTGATAATTTCAACGCCTCAATCATGTCCCTCTCGGTATTCTTGGCTCCAAGGAAAACAACCCCATTGTTTCTAATCTCTCTTCATAAATAAAACTCTCCAGTCCTGGCAACATCCTGATAAATCTTTCCTGCACCCTCCACAGTAAAATCATATCATTGCCAGAATGCAGATTCGAGAACTGCGCACAATATTCTAGTTGTGGCCTAACCAACATTTTTATACAGTTCCAGTGTCACCTCCCTGCCCTTAAGTCTCTGGTTCAGCCTCAAATGCCGCCTTAACAATGTTATCTATTTGTCCTGTTACCTTTAAGGCAACAAATGGACATGACCACCAAGGTCTGCCTGATCCTCGGTGCTTCACAGGGTCCTGCTGTTCATTTATTCCCTTACCTAGTTTGTCCTGCCCAAGTGCATCACATCACACTTGTCTGCATTGAATTTCATTGGCCACTGATCAGCCTGTCTGACCAGTCCATTGTTGACCTTTTTTTTTATTAAATCTAAGGCTATCTTCCTCGCTGTTTACCACTCCACTGATTTTTACATCATTTGCCAAACTTGCAAATCAACCTTCCTACATTCAAATCTAAATCATTCATTTCCCAGGCAGAACAAGGACCCCAAGACTGATGCCTGTGTAACGTCACTCGACAGGCTTTCAATCAGAAGCACACCCCTCGACCATCACCCTCTACTTTTCTGCCATGCAGCCAATTCTGGATCCAATTAGCCAAATTTTCTTGGATTCCATGGGCTCTTACTTTCACTATCAGTCTCTCCCATGCAAGACCTTATCAAAAGCCTTCTGAAGTCCAAGTAGACTGTACTGACTGCATTGCTCTTGTCTACAAGTGGTTACCTCTTAAAAGAATTTAATCAAGTTTGTTATTCATGACCATCTTTTAACAAAACCATGCTGACTGTTTTTGATTAAATCCTTGCCTCTCTAAGTGCAGATTAATCTGTCCCTCAGAATTGCTTCCAATAGTTTCCTCCTCACTAGGTTAGACTCATTGGCCTGTAGTTTCCTGGTTTAACCTTTGCTCCCTTCTCAAATAACTATAGCACATTGCCTGTCCTCCAGCTGTCTGGCTCCTCTCCTGAGGCCAGAGAGGAATTGAAAATTATTGCCAATGTTCCTGCTATTTGTTCTCTTGCCTGACTCAACAGCCTGGAATACATTCCAACCGGCTCTGGAGACTTATCTAATTTTTTAAGCCTGCCAGGCCACTCAGGCGTGCCTCTCTGTCTATTTCTTTACGTATATCATAGTTCTTGTCCCTGATTTCTATGCTGACATCGCCTCACTCACTAATGAACACTGACACAAGGTATTCTTTTAAAACCTTACCAACATGCTCTGGCTTCACATTCAGATTATCACTGCGGTCCTTTAATGGGCTCTACTCTTTCCCTTGTCTTTTTATCCTTGGTGTACTTGTAAAGTAACTTGGGATTTTCTTTTTTTTTTAACCTGCAGTCATTGTTTCATGCCCTGTTTTTGCTTTCCTAATTTCCTTTTAAGTTTCCCCTTGCACATTCTGTACTCCTCTTTGGCTTATGCTGATCTGATACCTTAGGATCTGCCATAAGTCTCCGTTTTTTTTTCCCCCTCTTCAGGGGATATACAGTATTGGATATCCTTCACAGTTTGTTGGTTGCACCCTTTGTCGTTATTGGAACATGTTGGCCCCATACTTGCCCTATTTCCTCCTTTTTAATCCATCCTGCTGCTCTGAAACAGATTTAACTAAAAGCTTCTGCTGCTGGTCCACCCTGGCCAAATTTATATCTAATCTGTTTAAAAATCAGCCTTCTCCCTGTTTAAAAGCTTTGATTTCAGTCCCATCCTTCCATAACTATCTATCTTGAATCTGACTTAGTTATGATGCTGTCTGTAAAATGCTCCCCAATGATACTTCAATCAATTGCCTGGCTTCATTACCTAAAATTATGTCTAGAATTGCCTTCTTTCACATAGGACCTTCTACAAACTGGCTTTGAAAGCTCTCTTGTATGCAATTTAGGAATTCTTCTCACTCTGAACCTTTCACACTGACTAACCCAGTTAATGTTGGAGAACTTGCAACCCCTATTATCATAACCCTATGACTTTTACACTTCTCTGAAATTTGCCTACGTTTGTGCTCTATTTCTCAGGCTGTTAGGCTTATAGTATACTCCCAGCCATGTTATTGCTCCTTTTTTATTTGGTTTTTATATTTGACCTATATGGCTTCATTTGAGGAGCTTTAAGATATTATCCCTTCTTTATTACTGTAATTGATTCCTTATTAACATTGCAACACCTAGAACATAGAACAGTACAGCCCAGTACAAGCCCTCCGGCTCACGATGTTATCATCATCCTAGTAAGGTCAAACTACCCTGCATACGCTACATTTTACGATCATCCATGTGCCTATCCAAGAGTCGCTTAAATGTCTCTAATGTATCTGACTCCACTACCACCGCTGGCAGTGCATTCCATGCACCTACCACTCTCTGTAAAGAACCTACCTCTGACATCTTTCCCTATACCTTACTCCAATCACCTTAAAATTATGCCCCCTCATAATAGTCATTTCCGCCCTGGGAAAACGTCTCTCGCTATCCACTCTATCTATGCCTCTCATCATCTTGTACACCTCTATCAAGTCACCACTCATCCTTCTTCGCTCCAATGAGAAAAGCCTTAGCTCCCTCAACCTTTCCTCATAAGACCTGCCGTCCGGTCCAGGCAGCATCCTGGTAAATCTCCTCTGCACCTTCTCTAAAGCTTCCACATTCTTCCCATAATGAGGCGACCAGAACTGAACACAGTATTCCAAGTTTTAAGATAACAAGGTATAGAGCTGGATGAACACAGCAGGCCAAGCAGCATCAGAGGAGCAGTAACCAGGGTTTTATAGAGCTCCAGCGTAACCTCGCAGCTCTTAAACTCAATTCCCCTGCCAATGAAAGCCAACACACCATACGCCTTCTTAATAACCTTATCAACTTGGGTAGCAACTTCGAGGGAATCTATGGATGTGGACCCCATGATCCCTCTGTTCCTCCACACTGCCAAGAATCCTGCCATTAACTTTGTATTCTGCATTCAAATTCGACCTTCCGAAATGAATCACTTCGCACTTTTCTGGGTAGAATTCCATCTGCCACTTTGCCCAGCTCTGCATCCTGTCAATGTCCCGTTGCAACCTACAAAAGCCCTCCACGCTATCCACAACTCCTCCAAGCTTTGTATCATTGGCAAACTTACTAACACATCCTTTCACTTCCTCATCGAAGTCATTTTGTAGAGGTCCCAGAACAGATCCCTGCAGAACACCATTAGTCACTGAGCTCTAGGCTAAATGCTTTCCTTCTACTACCACCCTCTGTCTTCTGTTGGACTGCCAATTTTATATCCAGACAGCCAAATTTCCCTGAATCCCATGCCTCCTTACTTTCTGAATGAGCCTACCATGGAGAGCCTTATCAAATGCCTTGCTAAAATCCATATACACCACATCCACTGTTCAACCTTCATCAATGTGTTTTGTCACGTCTTCAAAGAATTCAATAAGGCTTGTGAGACATGACCTGCCCCCTCAAAGCCATGCTGACTATTTATTTCTAATCAAACTGTGCTTTTCCAAATAATCATGAATACTATCTCTCAGAATCCTCTCCAATAATTTTTCCACCACAAGTAAGTCTGACTGGTCGATAATTCCCAGGATTATCCCCATTCCCTTTCTTGACCAAGTGAATAACATTTGCCACCCTCCAATCATCTGGTACTACTCCAGTCGACAGTGAGGATGCACAGAGCATTGCCATAGGTGCAGCAATCTCTTCCCTCGCTTCCTGTAGAAACTTTGGTATATCCCGTCTGGCCTAGGGGACTAAGCTATCCTCGTTTTTCAAAATTTCTAGCACATCCTCCTTCCGAACATCAACCTGTTCGAGCATATCAGTCTGTTTCACGCTGTCCTCACAAACGTCAAGGTCCCTCTCTCTGGTGAACACTGAAGCAAAGTATTCATTAAGGACCTCCCCTACCACCTCTGACTCTGCGCACAAGTTCCCTCCACTATCCCTGATCGGCCCGACCCTCACTCTGGCCTCCTTTTGTTCCTGACATAAGTACAGAATGCCTGGGGGTTTTCCCTAATCCTACCTGCCAAGGCTTTTTCATACCCTCTTCTAGCTCTCCTAAGTCCATTCTTCAGTTCCTTCCTGGTTACCTTGTAGCCCTGTAGATCCCTGTCCGATCCTTGCTTCCTCAACCTTAAATAAGCTTCCTTCTTCCTCTTGACCTAGATGTTCCATATGTCTTGTCATCCAAGGTTCCTTCACCTTTACCATCCCTCCCCTGCCTCAGTGGGACAAACCTATCCAGTATTCATAGCAAGTGCTCCCTAAACAACTTCAATATTTCTGTTGTGCATTTCCCTGAGAACATCTGTTCCCAGTTTATGCTCCACAGTTCATGCCTAATAGCATTGTAATTCCCCCTCTCCCAATTAAGTACTTTGCCATACCATCTGCTCCTATCCCTCTCCATGATTGTAGTAAAGGTCAGGGAGTTGTGATCACTGTCACCGAAATGCGCTCCCACAGAGAGATCTGACACCTAACCTGGTTCGTTGCCAAGCACCAAATCCAAGATGGCCTCCCCTCTAGTCGGCCTATCTACATAGAGTCAGAAATTCTTCCTGGACATGTGACAAAATCTGCTCCATCCAAACTATTTGCTCTTAGGAGGTTCCAGTCTATATTGGGGAAGTTGAAGTCACCCATGACAACAACCCTATCACTTTTGCACCTTTCCTAAATCTGCTGCCCAATCTGTTCCTCAGTGTCTCTGTTACTGCTGGGGTGTCTATAGAAAACTCCCAATAAAGTGACTGCTACTTTCCTGTTTCTGATTTCCACCCATACTGTCTCGGTAGACAAACCCTCCTTGATGACCTCCCTTTCTGCAGCTGTGATACCATCCCTGATTAGCAATACCACTCCCCCACTTGTCTCTTCTTTTGTGGTGGCATGGTGGGTCAGTGGTTAGCACTGCTGCCTCATAGTATCAGGGACCCAAATTTGATTCCACCCTTGGGCAACTGTCTATTGTTGCATATTCTCCCTTTGCCTGCATTGGTTTCCTCGCACAGTCCAAAGATGTGCAGATTAGGTGGCCATGTTAAATTGCCCATAAAGTTCAGGGATGTGTAGGTTAGTTGGAATAGTCAGGGTGCATGCAGGGTTACAGGGATAGGGTAGGGGGTAGGTCTGGGTGGGATGCTGGACAAAGGGTTGGTTTGGACTCAATGGGTCGTTTGGTCTGCTCCCAGACTGGAGGGATTCTGATTTTTCCCTCTTCTCCTGAAGACCGTATATTAGAATATTGGGCTGCCAATGCTGAGCCGTCCTCAAACATGCTTGTGATACCTCTGTTCTAATTTTTGCCCTCCCGTCCTTTTTTTGTTAGACTCCAATGATTTGAAAGAAATCCAATATTGCCAAACTCCCTTGCATCCTAACTGGCCTTTAATTGCAATGCCTTATTGACTACCTTGCTGTTCGTCTTGCCCTGCTGAAACTGCTCTCTTTCTCTTGCTTGCTCCCTCGTGCATCCTCTCGCTCCTTCGTGCTGCAATGTGCCTTTCCATAGAAAGTCTGAAAGAAGCATTGGTTTGTGACGTTTAGACCCATGCAGCTCTGTGATGCGGGACTCTGCTTTCCAGTCTGGTCCCTGGGGCGCACATTAAGGTGAAAATTGATTATCAACTCGGTCAAAGACACTCTTTTTGGTCTGCCAGAAATATTTTGATCTTCCTGAATTAGGAATTGATCTCAACTGAGTATTGCAGATTGGCACATTCCAAGGTGCTGAGGGAAGCACTAAAGCTTGGGGCAGCTGCTGCCAAGGCCTGTGGGGAAAGACCGATATCTGAGGTCTTTGTGCTGAAGTTAGCTGGGGGTCTGTCCAGCTATTGGACTCTCCTGGTTCCTTGATGCATGTGAATGTAGTCTTGTATGTGTAAGAGATGCCTTTGGTTTGTTGGGATAGGCTCAAACGCAAATGTTTGTTTGTATACTTGATATCTACTGTACGGAACTGAATTTGTGACAATGTATATTTACGAAGAGATTTTTGTGAACAAAACATTTTTGAATTAAAAGTTATAATGTTCAAGGTTATGGGACTAGTGCAGGTACTAGTATATTTTTGGTGGTACAGTCAGGATGGGCCAAAGGGCTGCTTCCATATGGTATGATTCTATGATTGAGAATAATGTTGGAAAATATACATGTCCACTTTAGGAAGAATATAAAAGTAGAGAGGTGGAATGCAAAGCATTCTTCCCGTTTCTGCGTGGGTTTCCTCTGGGTGCTCCGGTTTCCTCCCACAGTCCAAAGATGTGCAGGCTAGCTGGATTGGCCATACTAAATTGACCATAGCGTTCAGGGATTTGTGGGTTATAAGGGGATGGGTCGGGGTGGGATGCTTCAAGGGTCGGTGTGGACTTGTTGGGCCGAAGGGCCTGTTTCCGCACTGTAGGGGTTCTATGTTATGTTATGTTATGTTATGTTATTAAAGAAGACACTGGCACAAAATTGGTTTGCAGGTACAGGTGAGATCTTGCTGTTGGTGGGGTATGCAGTTGTGAAGAATGTCACAGCCTGTGATATTCCTCAATGGCGAAAATGACCGATTGCACATGCTTGATATTTATGAAGGACGAGTATGCAAACAGGAGGACTTGCTGCACGCAGTCAAGTGATTAGGAAGGCACATGGAATATTGGAGGATATTGGTTAGATGTCTGGAGTATTTTTGATTTCTTTTGTTCTTTGAATGGAGATTAAAATAAAGTAATTGCACGAGAAGCAGTTCAGAGGAGGTTCATTCAACCCATTTCTGGGATGAAAGGCTTACCTGGTGAAGAAGGGTTGAATTGATTGAGCCTGTATGCACTAGAGTTTTGAAAAACGTGGGGTGATCTTACTGAAACAAGATTTTGAGAATACTTAATACAGTTGATTCTGAGAGGATGCTCATCCACATAGGAGAGGATACAACTGGGGACACATTTAAAAATAAGAGGTCTTGCTTTAAAAACAGATGAGAATATTTTTCTGCAGGTTAATTTGTGGAATTCTCTTTGCCAAAAAAATAGTGGCTGTTGGATTATTGAATTTATTGAAGGCTGAGTTAAGCAGCATTTCGACAGAATGGAGTTGTGTTATGGGGGTGAAGGTATAAAGGTGAAGTTGAGATAACAACCAGATCAGCCATGACTTTATTGAATGTAGGAGCAGGCTCAAAGGACAAAATGTTCTCTTTCTCCTGAGTCCTGAGTCCCGTGTCCCTTATCAACAGTATCACAGTGCTGACAGTGGTCTTCCGCAAATGAGAAGCTTAAATAATCAGAGCAGTGATAGCTGCATTGATGATATTTTGTGATTCTGAAAGCTAAGAATGGCTTTTCCTGTTTGTGTAACAACATGGAGATTTTCATGGGTATTTTCTGTTTTTAAGTCTGAACAAAATTGTTCTGCATTATTTTATTACTAACTGTTTGATACCTGTTACTAATGATAATGGACTCCAATGATTGATTTTTCTCTTCCTTTTAGTCCAGTTCATATTAGTTTTAAAGCTTCGTAATTTGTTTGCTTATCCCTTTGAAAATAACTTCATCTGCCTGTTGGTTTTTCATGCCAATTTAGTTACCGTGACTAGAGGTTGAAGTTTTCCTTGTGTCGTAGTCATAGAGCTGTACAGCATGGGAACAGACCCTTTGATCCAACTTGTCCATGCTGACCAGATATCCTAAATTAATCTAATCCCATTAGCCAGCATTTGGCCCATATCAGTCTAAACTCCTTCTAAGCATGTACCCTTCCAGATGCCTTTTAAATGTTGTAATTGTACCAGTTTCTACCACTTCATACAAGCGCATTCCATATATGCACCACCCTCTGTGTGAAAAAGTCGCCCCTTAGGTCCCTTTTTTAAATCTTTTCCCCCCTCACCTTAAACCTATGCCGTCTAGTTTGGGACTTCGCTACCCTGAGAAAAACACCTTGACTATTGTCCCTATCTATACCTTCATGATTTTATAAACTACTATAAGGTCACCCCTCAGCCTGTAATGCTCTAGGGAAAATAGCCCTAGCCTATTCAGCCTCTTCCTATAGTTCAAACCCTTCAACCTTGGCAACATCCTTGTAAATCTTTTCTGAATCTCTTCAAGTTTCATGTTTTGCCTTTACCTTTAAATGAAGGGTCTTGACTATTGAGGGTTTAAGTTCTTCAAATTAAACACTTTTTTGAGAGTCCAGGTATGCCATTTGTAATCCCAACATCTGTTGTTGCACATAGGGAACCTGGGATGTTTGTTACACTCTCTTTACTCTACTGACTCATGGTAGGGCTTTTTTTAAAATTGCAGCTGTGCCTTTAACGTTGTGCAATGATGGCACAAAAACAGAAGTTGCTGGAAAAGCTTAGCAGATCTGGCAGCATCTGTGAAGAAAAAAAAAATCAAAGTTAATGTTTCGGGTCCGGTAACAAAGTTTAACAATGGGTTTTCTGACACAAATGATAGGAAATTCAGTGTCATAACTGGCTTCATCTGGCTCATCAGGTAGAGAAAACTTATTTAAAAACATTTCACCAGCCAGCATACCCCTCTTTCTATATTGGTGACCGGGCTGTGTCCGTAATAAAATGTATGGTACTGGAGGTTAATTGTGAGTGAATTAAATGCCTGTTAAGTGGCATGACTTCATAAAGTATCTAGGGTGCTCTGTACTAAGGAGTTCTACCGTGTCTCATTAAAGCAGGGATGATCATCCATTGAGGTACATTAATTTGGGGAAAGTATTGAAATATGAAGTAAATGCCGATTGAATTACTAATTATATCGTGGTGCTGCAGATTTGTGTCCTTCCCTTGATGGGCCTTTGGAAGACATTAGCCTTCAATTTTTAAGAGGCTGCAAACATCAACTCATTTCCCAATAATTTATCTTTGCTGAAAAACAAGAATTTTCATTTTGGCAATGAGATATGGACGATTTATTTTCAGTGTTTTTTAAAAAAAAAACTGTTATCTTTTGTATTTCTGCTCCATGTTTATCTCAAGGAAATCTTTGTTTAGAAGAATTTAAAAGGTAAGGTTATCGCATCATCAAGTGAAGAAGTTAGTGGTAATGGAAATGGAATCTCTGAAAATCAAAAAAAAAGCACCTAATGATTCAAAAAGTGGCCGTGTGTGTGGGGAGCAGGAATTGATCAGAATAGTTTTTCACTACACTAAGTATTAAGTAGTACCTTCTTTGAAACCAAGGTCAGCCAAAAAAAATTCACGTTGTGACTTGAGTCAGTCTGCCATGTGAGAACATAGCCATCATTATCAGGCAATCATCTGAGACTCAGGATAGCACAGACTTTTTTTTTAAAGCAGTAATCTTGGCCATTATATTTTAAGGTTCTGTCATCGATGCCCTTCTCTTCACAGGAGTGGAAATTAGTCAAAAGTTTTGGTGTTCACTACGTTTTCCATTCACTATGCTTGGGATAGGAGCTAGATGACATCTGGGATTTTTCACAAGTATCTGTGAAAATTTGCAATACAGGACCAGGCAATGATCATATCTTAGAATAAAAACCCATCTCTGTTTTGATAATGCCAATGTCCTTTCGTGTCATTTTTGATGGGGTTTTTAATTGAATCTGTTGTTTCAACATTGATCCTATAGCCAAATGTAGTGGTAATAATCAGCACTTGAACTTCTCTAACTGTGTGCTCCCCACTCTAAAAGATGCAGCTTTAACAGTGCTTGTCACACCATCCAGGTTTATTGGTGCCCCTCATGTACATCTGTAACCTTCTAATCATCTCTTGCTTTCTTTCTCCACCACCTAATGCAGTGACTCGCCATCCTTTTTGTTGCCACCTTGGAAGATGATGTCAGAAACGTAATTGGTATGTCATTAAATCCATTATTTGTATTGTTGGAATGCCATCCTTTCCAACTAGAACATTTTGACTTTATACAACAGTTGTTTTCACTGCTGAGCTAAAATCCTTTAAATCCCTATCTCACATTTTAATTACTAAAAACAGTAACAGCATGTTTTCGGTACAGCCTTACCAGCTTAACATACTGAGGATAAATAAAAATTCTTATAAATAAATACAACTCTAAAAGCAGACCAGATTAGAATATGTGATTTGGATTAACCATTGACAGAACTTTTGGCATCACCAACTTTCGTTTTTCTGTTCAAGCTTGACATTTATCATGGAAGCTATTATATTCTGTTTTCCTGGAATTGTGTGTAATTTTTAAATGTCCTCAATATCAGGGTTCTTACAGAAATTCTCAAGGCAAGAAGTTTAATTGAAGCCTAATTTACTTTAGCTAATGTCTTGGTCATCTTTTCATTTGATGATGTATACCATGTGAAATCAAAGATTTAAACAACAAAGTGGTCACCTGGCCAATTGTACCTGTGCCAGCTTTCTTGGGATAGCTATCGACCTTGACTATTGACCAAATATTTTACATTTTCTTCATCTGTTTCTTTTAAACTTTAGATCCAGCTTCCACTCCGGATAGTTGGTTATTTCTAGCCATTATTTTCATCCTATCCTGATGACCTGTTTCATTCTTGCATAAAATAAACTTTTTATCTGCTTTACCTTGTTAAATAAATCACTGATCCTTGGAAGTTATTTTTCCCAATTTGCCTAAACACCATACCTCAAGTTTGGACAACTTGATCATTCATCCGCCTGCTTTTCAAATTGAAGAACTCCAGTTTTTTTTTTGCCATCTCATCACTACACCAGAAAATGGGAGATTAATCTATTCTGCATTTTCTCCCAGACCTTGACATTGTTAAAGCAAGATGGCCAAAATTTACTTGTGATCCAATGGTGGTTTGTCTGGTTTGCTTGTTTTCTTGTGTTTATCCTTTTAAAGACCTTTTTTTTAAAATAAAAAAATGACTGTGCTTTTATGTTTGGTGCTTGATCAGATTGCTGTCTCACAACAATTTCACAGGCTTCTGCTTTAACAGAACATCATTTGAATGTTGAGCAATAGTAAATTCTGTTTCTCAAACAATTGCTGTTATGGAAGGTTTCCTTCACCCACCGTCCTGTTTATCTTTTTCTTCACCATGGTTTATTTCAGTATTGTATTCCGTGACATGTTCTCTACAGATTGAGCGTGTGGGTGTCTTCTCAGTCATATCTGCTGATATGGATGTTGGTAACAATCCCAGTATTTCAACTTAAGATCTTGAGGGATCTTGACAGAATAGATGCTAATGTTTCCCTTGTGGGAGAGCTTGGAAATTGTGATTATAGTTTGAAAAAATAAGAGGTTGTCCATTTAAGACAAATGGTGAGAATTTTTTTCTGATGTCTCGCTGTCTTTGCAAAACTTCTCCAGAGAGTGGAGAGGTAGATAAATTCCTGACTAATATGGGATCAAAGGGTATCTAGGCTAGGTAGGCTGCCATAATCTGATCAATCATCATTTCATTAAGTGGTGGGGCAGACTTGGAGCTTAAATAGCTGATTTTTGCTTCTAATTTGTATGTTTGTACGTTGGTTTGTTGCATTGCCTATAGAGACTGACTTTATTTTTCAAAAAAGCAAACTTCTAGTGAATGGCTGAAAGGGCCACACAAGATTGCGGGTTTTAAGACATTTACTGCAACACAAATCATAAACAACTTTTTGATAACTATTTAGTATGCATGCTATGAACTATTTTTTTTTTAAAAAATGTACTCCCTGCCATTTTAATGTGTAAAGTGACTGAATTTTTCCTTTCCTCCTAGTGGATGCGTAGTATTCTTCCATGAATCCTTAGATTCTAGGAAAGACCCAGAACGTTGGAAAACTGGCAATGTAACACCGTTTTTCAAAAAGGGAGACAGACAAAAAAATAGGTAGCTCCAGGCCATTTAGTTTAGCATCTTTCATGAGAAAATGTTAGTCTATTATACAGGATGTAATAGAGAAACATTTAGAAACACAATATAATCAAGTAGAGACAGCATGGGGAGATAATGCCTGACAAGTTTATTTGAAGAGGTATCAACAGGGTATATAAAAGGGAAGCAGCAATATATTTGGAGTTTCAAAAGGCATTCTATAAGATGCTGCAAATAAGGCCGTTTAAGACAAGAGCTCATGGTATATTAGTACGGATAGAGCATTAATTAACTGATGGAAGACAGAGTTGAGATACAGGGGGCACATTCAGGATGGCAACCTGTAACTGGTGGAGTGACACAAAGATTAGGGCTGGGTCTACAATTAGACACAACATATTACTGACCTGATGACAGAGGTGAATGTACTATCATCAAGTTTTCAAATGAGACAAAAATGAGTGGGAAGGCAAGCAGTGAGGATGAAACCAGGAATCTAATGAGGGGTACAGACCAGTTAAGTGAGTGGACAAAACATAGTTGGAATATACTATGGGAAAATGAGAGGTTATGCATTTTGGTGGGAAAAAAAGCAGAAATTGTTAAATGGGGAAAGATTACAGAAAAGGATTTGGGGATCCTTGTGGATGAAACACAAAAATCGAGCATTTATGTTCATTGGGTAATAGGGAAGGCTAAATGGAATATTGAGCTTTGTCAAAGAAATGGAATATAAAAATAGGCATTGATAAAACTTGAGAAGATAATAGTCAGACCGTGGCTGAAATACTGTGTCAGAGATAGCAGGAACTGCAGATGCTGGAGAATCTGAGATAACAAGGTGTAGAGTTGGATGAACACAGCAGGCCAAGCAGCATCAGAGGAGCAGGAAGGCTGACGTTTCGCGCCTAGACCCTCCTTTAGAAAAAGGGTCTGAAGAAGGGTCTAGGCCTGAAATGTCAGCCTTCCTGCTCCTCTGATGCTGCTTTGGCCTGCTGTGTTCATCCAGCTCTACACCTTGTAATCGCTGAAATACTGTGTATAGTTTTCCCCCTAACTGAATTAGAGGCAGTCCAAAGAGGATTCACATGTTGACCGTGAGTGTGGAGGGATTTTTTTTTTACTGAATCTATGGAAGTTTTTTTTTTGTTTATGTAGAGGGCTGTTGAGACTGGCTTGTTAAGTATATTCAAGCCTGAGATAGACTGATTTCTAATCAGTAAAAGAGTGGGTTATAGGGAGAAAGCAGGAAAGCTGAATTGGGCATTATCAGATCAACTGTGATCTAATTGTATTGCAGAGTAGACTTGATGGAGCAAGTGGCCTAATTCTCCGCCTGTGTCTGTGGTCTCTCTTTGTCCCTTAAACAGACGCAGCACACTATTTTGCTGAACCAGTTCAAAGTTATTCTTGGCTCCTGAGGGCCTGCTTCTATTTCCTTTCCTGTTCAAGCAAACTAACTTCTAAATCCCAGAATGATTTCGGTGATGGTTACATGGATGAGTTGAGCTGTTTCCGTGCTGTATGACTCTGTGTGACCTTTGCAATTCCTTAATCTAGCTGAAGCTAGACAAATCCTCAAAGTTTTATTTGGTGGTTGAGGCTCCATTTGTATTCTTGTGTGGTGAGTAATTGGACTTGCTTCATTTTCCTCATGGTTCCTTTGCACTCACTGATGTCTGTCAGTTTGAACTGTCTGTAAAGTTGGGATTTATTTTGGGGGGATGGGGTACCTGTGGCTCTATTCCTCTAGTGGGTTGCTGTGGACCCTTGCCCTTTTATAAAATGCATCTTTATGGTAATGTGAATCATGGGCCTTTTATACACATCCATTTACAAAACCTGACATTCCTAGCACTTAAACGCAGTCTCCAAATTCCCAGTTAACTGCGATCAGCGCTAGTGTTTTTGCCTTTGTCCATTAACCCGAACACTTTGCACATGCTTCCCAGTAACGCAACTTGGGATTTCCTTTCGACGTTTAACAAACAAGCAATGGAGATTTGCTCTCAACAAAATTTCTGAACATTAGCAGTCACAAAACATGGCCATCTTTTAAAACTTCACATTTTTAATGAAAAAATAAACTGCGGTTTCTGGATATCTGAAACAAGATCAAAGTGCTGGAGAAGCTCAGCAGGTTTGTCAGCATCTGTGGAGAGAACAGAATTCAAAGGGTTCACTATTCAAAGTAATGATAGTTCTTTTAGTATTTGTTCATTGCACGTGGACAGCACAAGATAGGCCACCATTTAGAACTCCTTCTTCTTAATTTCCCTTGTAACAATTTCAGTCATCAAGGGAGGTAGTGTCATTGGGCTAGTAATACAGAGCCCCAGGCTAACGTGTATTCTAATTGGACCATGGCAGATGTTAAAATAATGAAATGAAATCTGGAATAAAGCCAGCTGGTGACCGTTGTCAATTGCCATTTTAAAAAAAAAAAAAATCTGGTTCGCTAAGTGTCCTTTTTCGGGCAGGAAATCTGCCATCCTTACTTGGTCTGGCTTACATCTGTTTACATTTATTTACATCTACATTTGTTCACTTAGTTAGCCAGAGATACCAGCTCAACAAGCTAAATGAAGATTTGTTTGTCTATGGACCCTGACAACTTCGTAGCCGGAACACTGAGGACTTGGTCTCCAGACCCTGCTGTGCCCCTAGCTGAGCTGTTGCACAATAACTACAACTCTGGTATCTGTAGCAGTGTGGTTGGTTCTCAGTTGCCCTCTGAAATGGCCCAACAAGTGACTTAATTTGAAGACAATTGGGGATAGACAGCAAATGTGAATTAAAAATTAATTGAAAAGAGCAGAGTAGCTTACTAAAGCAATTAGACTGTCACATTAGTATTGGGTTGGTGTCACAGTAATTAGTTAAAGGTTTAAGTTTTGCAGCGATTCATGGTCCTTTCTAAATCACACTACCAGTTGTACAATTCAAAATTGGTTTAACTGCGCTGTCATACTTGGACTAACATGATTAATTGAATTTGAATTCACATCCTTGGAATTACTCTTCCATTAAATTATCCGCCATCTGAATGTAGCTTGCTTCTGGATGATTGCTAGGAGGACCTAGTACAAAATGTAATCGATGAATGAAATGTTAACAAGCTGGGATAAACTGGGTGACCTGATTGCCATCACTTGGCAAAATTGGCAGTTAGATATCTTGAGGTGGGAGGATCTTGTAAGTAGTTTGAACTTGTTATAAACTTTGTTTACTTAGTTAGCCAGAGATACCAGCTCAACAAGCTAAATGAAGATTTGTTTGTCTGTGGACCCTGACAACTTTGTAGCAGGAACACTGAAGACCTAGTTTCCAGACCCTGCTGTGCCCTTAGCCAAACTGTTGCGCTATAACTACTGGCATCAACCCGACAATGTGGAAAATTTTCCAGGTGTGTCCTGTATGAAAGATACAGAATAAATTTAAAGCAGCCACTTAGCACCCCAATCTCTCTACTTTTGACCATCAGTAAAGGGCTGAAAAGGAGTCATTAATCATGCTATAAAGCAGCTTAGCAAATTGGGTTACATCAGGGCCACTCGTCTCCTGACTAAAGTACAGACTTGTACCAAACATAGACAAAAGAGCTGACTCCCAAAGGGGAGGTGAGTGTGACTGTCCTTAACATCATGGCCCTATATGACCAAATGTGGCCTCGACGGGCCTAGGCAGCACTCATGTCAGTAGGAGTTGGATTTGGTGGGGGATGGGGTTTGGGCTGGGGTGTTGGTCGTGGTGGTGGTTCCTTAAAACCTGGTCACTTTAATTCATCCTTAAAACAAGTCCGACCAACTCCAACCAGAGTGTTCTCAATGAATTTGTCCACGTGTCCCACAATACTGAAACGGTCAAATCAATATAATAAACACAAGCCAATGCCAATGCAAAACAGTCCCACCTTTATTAGGAAACAAGTTACAGTAACCTTTAAGACTAAGTATACTATCACCAATCCTATTTGGCCCCTTAAGCTTACAATACTTGTTGATTCTCTTGTAGATTTATGCAGTTGCTCTCTCTCTCTGGCTCTGTCTCTGGGTCTTCAAAGCTGCGCTGTTTCGCTGGGAAGGCCTCCAGACGATTCAGGGGATTAGTCTGCAGGTGAGCCCTGGCACTTTCTGTAGTTCTGGTCGATCAGGTAGACAGCACTTAATAGTTTGAAACATTGGTCATTTTGAATGGCTTGCTACTGTTTGTTTCTTTGCATAGCAGGACCCAGTGCCTTTCTGTCTGGGCCCTTCTTTGTTTGGATAAGTTGGGGATATGTCTGTCGAGGATAACTGTTGCTTTTCACATTATGCTAATGATGTTAGCACCTGGCTGCAGTGTTTGCGCTATCTGGTGTGTGGCTCTTGTGACTTCAGCATTTTACTTGGCCAAACAGCAAAGGATGTTGGCCAAGTAGTCAATTCACCTGTGTTTTAGCAGCCAGAAGGTTGCTACAACCCTCTACAAAGCAGAAGTCAGGAGTGTGATGGAATATACTACACTTTCCAGAATAAGTGCGGCTCCAACAACATTCAGAAAGCTTAACACTATGTAGCACAAAGGATATTGCTTGTTTGGCACCTCATCCACAAACATTCACTCACTCCTTTGACTATTGATACTTGGCAACAGCAGTGTGTATCATCTACAAGGCGCATTGCAGAAATTCACCAAGACTCCTTAGACAGCACACTCCAAACCCAAGCACAAGGGCAGCACATACATGGGAATGACACCCCTGCAAGCCACTCACCATCCTTACTTGAAAATATTGCCACTTCATCTGTGTTGCTGGGTGGAAATTCTGGAATTCTCTCCCTAACTTCACTGTTGGTCTACCTAAACCAAATAGACTGCAGAGGTTTAAGAAGGAAGCCCACCACCACCATCTTAAAGGAAATTAGGCATTGCCAATAAATGTTGCCCTAGCCAGGGATGCCGATGTCTCATGAATAAAAAAAATTGAACACATACATGCGTCTCTATTCATCCTCCCTAAATGTTTCCTCATTTTTCAGCATCCAATTTTATCTGCTATTTTGAACCTTAGATCTCCTGAAGTTGCTTAGTCTCCTCCCCTGAGTCATA
Organism: Rhincodon typus; assembly: GCF_021869965.1. Taxonomy (NCBI): domain Eukaryota; kingdom Metazoa; phylum Chordata; class Chondrichthyes; order Orectolobiformes; family Rhincodontidae; genus Rhincodon; species Rhincodon typus. The sequence continues at coordinate 33,235 of NW_025966679.1, forward strand.
CTCCTCCTTTTGCAGTATCAGATATTGACAGGTGTATGTCATGTCTAGGTCCCGATCACATTTTTACAACCAAGGAAGCAATAGTCCTGACACTGACGCCTGGGAAGCATGTGTGTTTATATCCCTTAAGTCTGAAAACATTGATTAATCAACTTCCAAGTGATACTGCTATATTTCCTTTGGTACTGTGCACCTTTATTTTATCAACAAGTCTGTTATGCTTGTTAAGGCCATTATTGCACAGAAGGGGGTGACTTTCTCCACTATGAGGCCAATTTGTGTCCAGATTCTGCTTGCTTCCTATTGCCTGTTTGTTAATTTAAAAAGGTACGTTTGTTACAACTAGGTCAATTTTATTGGTTATCACATTTTGACTAGTGTAAACTGGGGATAAATCACAGCTGCAATAGGAAATGTTTAAAAATAAGTTAGGGATGATCAAGTAGGTGTATTAACACATTTTTCTGGTGTTAAATAGTATCAGTGTATTATCATAAGTTATCTTTCACTGTATCTAGTTTACTCTTTTTCAGTCTGTTGAGTGTCTTTTTTGCCTTAGCTGAAAGTTGGTTAGAACCAAATTGGATTTGTTTTCAGTAAACTGTTAATTGACATTGTAGCGTTGTTTTTATAATTTGCACATTGTTGGGGAAGACGGGGTTTTCGTTGATTTCAGCTTGCAGAGTACAAGGAAATTTGGGCACTGGTCTCCAATCAACTTTGATTGGGTTTCCATAGGGATGAATTCTTAAACTTGCAAAAGATGTTCTATTTTGGACATATTATGTAGATATGTTTTCCAAAATATTGATGCATAATATCCATTAATAGGACATATATAGAGTCATAGAGACATACAGCACGGAAACAGACCCTTCAGTTCAACCAGTCCATGCCAAACGTAATCCCAAACTAAAATAGTCTCATCCGCCTGCTCTTGGCCTATATCCCTCCAAACCTTCCCTATGCATGTACCTATCCAAATGTATTTTAAATGTAGTAATTGTACCCACT
>NW_025966680.1:0-6936 GCF_021869965.1 Rhincodon typus
AAATTATCTGCATGACATTTACCAGCAATAAAAACTCAGTAAAAACACCAGGTTTTTTTGTGCAAGTGGCAGAATTCAAACATCATCTATTTCAAGGCCTAAAAACAAACTGTCATTTCACTGTGTGCTCAAATGTGATCAAAATGTTTAAAAATACAAATCATTATTTGGTCTACAATGGAACACTGATTTTTAGCACACAGGAATAGACAAAGTTATATCCAAGATTGAAAATTTCTAAGAAAAAAGCTCAAGTACATTTAACTAATTTACAGCTGCAGCAGAAAGACGTAGACATTGCCAAAGTTTCAAGTTAGTGGTGTATAAAAAAGGCAAAGTTCGGCACTTTTGTGAGTTCATTCAACAGCTTTTAAGTTGAGTTTCTCTTTAAAAGCAAAGGTGCCAATCCAGGGCTAGAAGAAAACCAATTAAAAGTCAAAGGTTAATTGCTCAACACTAAAATAAGAAACAAGTCTGTAGAACAGAAATGTTGGTCAAGTATTTGCTTGTAATTTCTTTGTCCACTGTCTTCTAGGTACTCCCAACAGGCTGTGTTTGAAGAAGATTACTGTAAGCTGCAGAACCAAAAACAAAACTTGATTAATGGCTTTGCAATAAATACTTTTGAATAGAAACTCCACTTCTGAATTTACTAGATGATCATCCACCCATTTCACTTCAGGGGCAAGATGGTGGTGGGATGCAGTGGGTAGGATCCCTATCTCTGGGCTAGAAACTCTGGTTCAAATCCCACTCAGCTACTACCTGCACCTAACTTGGTACTGAGGAAAAACAAAAATAAAACAGAAGTGAATGCCACACCTACTCCTGGAGCCACATTTATGCCCCAAAAGAAAAAAAGTCAGGAATGGGTGCAGCAATTGGAAAGAAATGGAGGTCACTGGACTGAAAACTTGGAACTCCCCTTCAAAGAAGGGGGAGAAAATAAAATAAAAAGAGACCCACACAAACTTGCCATGGTTGACGAGAGATTCAAAGTAGCGATGACAATTCTGCTTGTACATCAGGGTCACAGGAGCAAATACAACCCTGGTCTGACCAGAGTCAGTTCATCACACTAGGTCTGATACAGCAAGCTCAAATATTGCTGGGCTTAGAAAAGGCAGAACAGAAATACCAGCAATACAGACCATTGTGAACCACCCCTTTCCCACATCAGCTTAATGCATATAATGGTGTGTTAACACATGCTGGGGCAGCATGGTGGCTCAGTGGTTAGCACTGCTGCCTCACAGGACCAAGGACCAGAGTTCACTTCCAGCCTTGGGCAACTGTGCAAACTCCAGACAGACAGACAAACATTCTCCCTGTATCTGCATGGGTTTGCTCCAGGTGCTCTGGTTTCCTCCCAGTCCAAAAACATGCAGGTTAGGTGGATTGGACATGCTAAATTTCCCATACTGTCCAGGGATGTGCAGGCTAGGTGGATTAGCCATAGGAAATGCAGGGTTACAGGGATAGGAAAGGGGTTGGGTGTGGATGGGATGCTCTTCAGAGGGTTGGTGTGGACTTAATGGTCTGCTTCCACACTGGAGGTGATTCTATTCTATGGGCTAATCAAACAATAAATGCTCCAAGTCAAAATTATATTAATGTCAATCACAAAAAAAGGTCCCTTACGATGTGGGGAAGAAGCGATTGAACCATGTAAAAACTTGGAGGTTCAATTGATTAGCTGCTTGAAATACCAGTGTTGATTTACATCAGACCCAGAACAGAAACTACCTAGTATTTACATACAGGCAGTCTCCAGATTATGAATGGGATCCATTCAAGTATGTACGTAAATTGATTTATACATGGGTTCAGAACATAATACAAAACAAACACAAACAGTCATTTGTAAAAGAATTAAAACACTCACATCAGATCTTTTAATATTAATACAGGATCTTGTATCTTCAAATGTCCATTAATCAGGAACCACCTGTAATTTTAGCTGCTTCCTTTAAACTACTGCCCCCACGCTGCTTTAAAAGTTGGCAAAGTACCAAGTAATTGCTCATTTCAGTTCAAGTGTCGAGGCAACTGAATTTAAAAGGTACATTTTCCTTATTTAAGGTTTATTGACCTGAATACTGGTTCCAGCAGTAAAACACAAATTGTATGAATTTAGGTCCATTTGTTCCAAGCTGAATGTAGAATTACATATTCTCTAATCTGCCACACATCCTCTAGTTTCCAATTCATTATATAAACAACAAAATTGGTGCAGACCATCCAGCTTGTTCTGTCATTCAAACAGATCACAGCTGATCCATATCATAATTCTACCAACTCACCTTGTGTCTCTCAATGACCTTGCCTGTCAAAAATCTCTCATCTCCAAGATTTCAGTTGATTATAGCCCCAGCTTTTGGTTATGTAAGAGTTTTAGGCTTCTACAACCATATGGTTGAAGAGGTGTTTCCTGACAGCCCCGGTGAATAGCCCAACTCACTACTGTACTACTCCCTCTTGTTCTCAAATTCCTCACCCAAGGCAAGTTATTTTCATCTATTGACCTATTTGTTTAACAGCACAAATCAGATCACCATTAACCTTCCATATTCAGTGGAATTTAAGATGAATCTAAACCACATGGTGAAAACAGAGTTATGGTTCGTGAAGCATTTGGTAGTGTCCATTCCTCTGAGCCACAAGACCAGAGTTCAAGTCCCACCGGCACCAGAACTTCATAACAGATCTGGACAGGATTGGTTTGAACCAATCAAAACAAAATACTTCTTGACTAAATTACATAGGCCAATTAATGTTTCTAGCACAGCCTTCATCCTCTGCTGAATGCTCATACTCCTGGTTGAGAGAGTGCGACAAGGTTACTGCATTGTACCAATTTCAACAGGCCAGCCAAGAGTTTCAGGAAAGCTTATCAATGGTACATCTAAATGACTGAGGGATTGAGAGTGGTGGGTGCCACTGGAGAGAGCAATTGTTGTCCATGGCAAGCTGGCCAGAGGTGATGGCATTTGTGGCAATGAGAGGCTGAACCTTGAACTCCTACTGTTTACTCACGGACCATGTTGACAGCCTTTACAATCTTTATTTTCAATCCAGCAATGAATCCTCTTTATCCTACTTGCCTGCTCGCTTCATCTCCGGAACCTTCAACAAACTGAAGTTAAATCCATCCCAACTACTTAGCGTGCACAGTGCCCATAAAAAATAAGTCAGCACACAGTTAATAACATTGACATTTCAGAATGACATGGTCGTTCCACTGTTTCACACTCACAGAGTGCACAAGAGGGGAGGATTCAGGTTGAATCCCAACTCAAAGCTTAAACAAAGTAGAGAACCAGGTTCCAGCTCTCAGTAAGAATGGAGCAAAGTGAAAAAAGAGGCAGACTTGAATTGATTGCAGTTGTATTATTCCACTTTGAAATTCATTAGCATTTCAGATAGGAAAAGTTATGCTGTTATACTTGACTGCAAAACTGAATACATACACTGGGGGTCCTCTTGCTGACCACGTACATTCTCTTGCTTGGTGTTCTGCTCAGTTGAGTTCCCTGGTAATAAAGAAAGAGTGGATAAGTTGAGCATTAAGAGTAGTTGTGTTTTGTTTCCTGTAAGTTTGGTTGGTTGAGGGAAAACCTGGTTCTCACTTGATCCAACTGTTCTGACAGATTCCTGGTTGGCCTCACACATTCTTATCATTCCTTTAATAAAACTGAAGTTATTCAAAACTCCTAACGTGCCTTGAGACCCATTCACTCATCATTCCTGCGCTTGTTAACTCAGTAGAGTATTGTTAATTTTGAAATTTCCCTTAGTTATCATATCCTTCCAGGCTCCACCTTGTCCATCACCATAACTGCTCCCAGTCCCACCCAGTTACAATTACGTATTCAGTTGCCCAACATCCTTTATCTTCTATGCCCTTTTCTCTCCTTTAAGATGGATCTCAAAATCTACATCATGAAGCAAGCGTTTGTTCACCTGGCCTTACATTATGTCTGTGTCAAATTTTGTTAAATATTGTAGCACACCACAAGAGGTCTTGTACAAAAGCAGTCACAGACAAACTACAGTTAGGACACACAGTTACCCAATGATACACAAGTCAATGCTCGCTCATTCCACAAATATTCCAACTACTTTGACACAGCAGTTTGATTTTAAGCTCAGCTCCAGGACAGAAACAAAGTTCCCCTAACCTAAAATCGCTTGACCAGTATTGGGCATGATGGAATGGTTAGGAGGAATCCTGCTGAATGGAAAGCAGATCGGCTCAACAGTTCCTGCAACCAAATTTATACAGCCACACCACATGCAATTTTGCAAATTGTTGTTATTTCACTGGGGGAGGTGATGGTCTAGTGCTATTATCATTAGACTAGTCATCCCGAAACAAGGTAATGCTCTAAGACACAGGTTCGAATCCCACTACGGCAGATTGTGGAATTTGAATGCAATACATATCTGGAATTAAGAGTCTAATGATGACCATGAATCCATTGTTGATTGTTGGAAAAACCTTATCTGGTTCACTAATGACCTTTAGGGAAGGAAATCTTCCTTACCTGGTCTGGCCTACATGGGATTCCAGACTCTCAGCAACGTGGTTGACTCTTAACTGCCCTCTGGGCAAATTAGAGATGGGGAATAAATGTTGGCCCTGCCAGCAACACCCTCATCCAGTAGATGAATTTAAAGAAAGTGTGCCTGCACTGTTTGGAGGAGACAGCCATAAAAATGAAAACCGAGCTCCCTCAAGGTGCATTTATACCGAGCAAGGTCTGTATGCCACCGATAGCATACAGAAACCCAGAACTCAGCATCGGGACCAGTCCTGAAGCTACAGGTCAGCTGAGTGAAATACCCTGCAAGAGGGTGTATTACTTTGCTCAGTTGTGTTCTCATTGTCACCCTGCATTTGTGAAGACTGATTTTGACTCAGCTCCATTTTATCCTCACCATTATAATACCAGATGACTTTTTAGTTTTAAAAATTTATATTGCTTGTCAAAAGATGATTTTGGGGCCAATACTACCATTCCTGGCCCAGACAATTTGGATGGATGCTCAAACTATACTCCACTAAATGGTAGCTAAACCCTGCCAATACCTGGTGATCTCACACTCTGTTCAGTAAAGCCTTCAGTTAAGAGCTTGAAGACAAAAAAGGAAACCTGCTTTAAAAACAAAGTACTCTAAACTTCATGGTGCATCCCAGTGTTTCTTTTTGCTTGCTATTAATGAATGGGCTAAAACATGGTAGATGGAATAGAACGTGAATAGTCTAAAGTTATTCATTTTGGTAGAAAACACAAAGCTGAAAATGTCTTCAGTAGCAATAGGTTTAAGTGCTGCCATCCATAGGGACGTGTCCTTGTCCATAAATCCCTAAACAGTAGCATGTGGGTACAGCAAACAATCAAAAGGTCAAATGGTATCATGGTCTTCATTGCAAGTTGACTTGAGTTCAGGAATAGAGATATCTTGCTGCAGTTGTAATGAACTTTGGCGAGACATCACGTGGACTATGGTGTCCAGCTTTGGACTCCTAGGTAATGAATCTGAAATTCTTTATCGCAGTAGACTATCAATGCTGGGTCATGAAGTAATTTCAAGGTTGAGATAGACAGATAATTAATCAATAAGGGAACCAAGGTTATAGGGAAAAGGCAGGAAGGGGAACTCAAGGATTCAAATCAGCCATGATCTCATTGAATGAGGAAACCAGGTCTGTATTCTGTAGAGTTTCAAAGATTTGAGGGGCAAACTCATTCAAACTTAGAATTATTGCAGGGCATGGTAGGGTTTACACAGAATGATTCTCCTAGCTGGCAAGCATAAAAACCTGGGGTTGAATGGAGACTGAACAGAAGTTCAAATCATTGCTCAAGGTGGAAACCAATAGCTTTCTGTATACTAACAACCAAGGGCATGGAGATAGTGTGGGAAAATGGCATTGAGGTAGACAGCTAGCCAGGATCTGAGTGGCAGAGTGGATGTGATGGACTGAAGGACTCACTCCTTTGCCACGTTCCAAAACACACCCTAGTTCCCAGGGAATTTGGTGTAAGCAAGATGATCCACTTACTGTGGATACCAGAAAATTTATGCTTTCCAGTACCGTGCATTTGCAGCTCATTTCCGTCACCTGGTACCAAGGGCAGAAAACTAAAACAAAACAAAAACACAACCCACTGAGGTTAGACCTATTCTTTATTATAGAATCAGCTGCTCAACAGAAAGCTAACAGATACTGAAATGCGGATGTGATTAAAGAGTTCCTCAAACACATCTTCGTGTGTAATTTCCAAATTTCTAGATTAGATTTTGCTGCTATAACTTTCGTGCTCCTCAAATACTTCTTGTATTTGAGAGAAGAGCACGAAATTAACTTGGAAATTCCAAAACAACCTCACCTGTCAAAGAGAAACACAGCTTCTTCTTTTGGTAAAGGATATAACTTGATACTCCACCACCCAAAGCCATCAGGACAGCAGTGATAACACCAATAAGAGTACCATTGCCACCATCTGAAAAGGAGGTTTTGGAGAGAAAAGTTATGTAATTCATCCTTAAAAAGTTCCCATCTATTAAATATTTTTAGATATGATTCTTGCCCCTAGACAAGTGTCAGATCCACAAGGTGGCAGCAAGGTAGAGCACTTGAAGCATCTATAGCAGCTCCCTCTAGTGATAGAAGGCACACAGTCTCAGGAAAAAAAGGTGCCAATTTAAGACCGAGGGAAGGAAGCTTTTCTCTATCAAAGGGCTGTTTGTCTTTGGAAATCCTTACCATAAAGCTGCAGGGACAGTATTTAAAAAGGTTAAGATTGATTCCTCCACTGATCAATAATCTATGTTTATGGGAAAGGGTGGGAAAGAGGACATGACAATTGCCAGAGATTGTAGGAACTGCCGATGCTGGAGAATCTGAGATAACAAGGTGTAGAGCTG
>NW_025966680.1:7336-34194 GCF_021869965.1 Rhincodon typus
ATCCGCCTCCCCCTCTCTCCCTATTTATTTCAGAATCCCCTTTCCCTTCCCCATTTCTGAAGAAGGGTCTAGGCCTGAAACGTCAGCCTTCCTGCTCCTCTGATGCTGCTTGGCCTGCTGTGTTCATCCAGCTCTACACCTTGTTATGACAATTGCCAGCTCAGCTATAATCCATCGGCTTGAAGCAGTCTCAAGGGGCCAAATGACCTACACCTATTCCTATTTCTTATGGTTTTCCTTCAGACAACCTTGTGCAAACTCAAGTTTGCACCAATCATAAGTACGCTGTCTGTTTTAGTCCTTCTGACTTTTTGAATCAGTCAGTCAGCTCCTCGGAGAAACAGGCATCACAGTCAAGCTGCTGCTTAACAGGCAGTGGTCCTTGCGGCTCTGCCTCTGCGTTTCTGATTTTAAGACTGCAGCCAGACATGAATCAGTTTGCACAAGGCCTGGCGGGACAGACATTGTGGATGTGTTACAACGGCAAGCAGAGAGGCAAGTCAAGTTATTAGCACGTCATTAGCGCTGGGGTTACCTTTCAATCTCAATAATCAACTGAAGCCACAGGCTGCTGGTCACAATGGGAACATTATGAAGATCAGGGATGGCAGAGGTAAGCAACTGACTCGTGCGCTCTTGGAGAGCACAGCTCCCTCCATGAGGGGGTGGGGGGAAGAAGAGATGGGATGGAATTACTAGTCCATTCTTGTTGCTTCTACTGGACATTTCAGGCTCAGACAGCTGCCCAAATAAGATGGAAGCATGATTAAATCACTTTGGGATGTCCCACAGATGTGAAAATTGCTCAAAGTTTGACATTGCCTGTGCAAATCAGGTCTTATGACCTGCACTGGACACTATGATTTCTTCCCATTATCTACTTTGTCAATCACTGTTGACTAACCATGGGGTTTGAGATCCTCCACTTGCAAATGCCTTGGTAAGCTGAGAAAAATTGGGTGCTTCTAGCAAATAAGATCCTGAAACCTGAAGAGGGCTTGAGTTGTCTGAATTGCAACCTCATTGGATTGTCTTTAAAATGGGTTATTTTAATTCAAAATTAACATAATAGCCATACCTTGATCACTTCCTTGGCTATCACCTGAAAAAGATTAAAGAAGTTAGATTGCTCAAACAAATGTGTAAAGATGGTCATATTTTACAGCTCTATTCAAAACAAAAGAATAATTGAGGGGAAGTGGCCAAAGACATGCAAGTTAGGTGGATGGGCCATTGCTAAATTGCCCAGTGTTTAGGAATGTGCAGGCTAGGTGCGTTAGCCATGGGAAATAGGTCTGGGTGAGATGCTCTTCAGGAGGGTCAGTGTCACCTGATGGGCTGAATGGCCTGTTTGCACACTGTAGGGATTCTATGCCACCAAACAGAAAAGTTAAATACAGAGAGTGAGGATAGTGAGCAGAGATCCAAAACGTACAGTTAACCAAGTAGTTTATTTAGAAAACAAGACTTGAATAGGCAACAAGGCAGAGGATATTTCAGAGGACTTTTAAACAAAGGAACAATTTTGATGTTATAGCAAAGGGAACAAAAAAGTCAATTTACAGCAAGAGGAACCTTAAATAGTCTGCCTTAGTCTCTCTGAACCCGACATCCCAGTTGCAGTTTGCAAACTCCTTGCTGCCTCCTCACTTGCTGGCCCAGCCGTGCAAGAGTTGGTTTCCTTAAATGAAAGCACTAAGTTTTTTTTTATAAATTTGATGCTCCCGTTGAGAGAACGCATCTTGAATCCATGCAGCTTCCATCCCCGTTCATAGGTCAATGATCACTACACACTGCTATCTCAGATAGAAGCAGCTATGCAACACAAAATACACGTGTCCAGCAAGCAACAAAAAGTAATACTTTTATAATAATGCTATATCAATATTTCCACCTTCAGTGAACATTTTCAGGAATTCATCAACATTGTGCAACATAGAATGAAGGGTGGGCCTGTACTATGCAACTAAAGCCAGATATTAGAAATGGCTAACATTTCGGTGGAGAGATTAAACAGCAGTGATAAACTTATGCCTTTGTTACATATATCACTTGACTGGTGTCATATCGGAAGATAATTTGGTCCTGGCTTCAAAGTCTGCAGCCAATTGCTTCATTCAAATAATTAAAGTAGATTGTGCAGACACAATGGACCAAATGGCCTTCTTCTGTCCCATAAAAATTCTGATCCTGTAAATAGTCGAGGACTCAGCACAGATTCCTTACAAATCCTTAACTAGTTACACACTTTGACAGTCTGAAAGGTGACCCATTTATTCAAGTGTTTGCACACTGTAGAAGAACCCAATAAAGACGCGAGTATTACCTTTGTCAGGGCTGATGCCTGCAGCATCCACGAGGTCTAGGTCCCCAAACTGACGATCTGCCAAATTAAAAGCAAACACTGAGTGAGTATCATGTTCCTAGAGACCGAGGAAGCACTTGCTCCAAAACATTAAAGCCAGTACCATTCACATCGTTTTCTGGCACAGATTGGTCACGATTCCAAGATACATATCCAGCTGTCAACTCAGCCATTGGGCGGCAGCAGTGCTGCAATGGACCTCCAGTTACATCAGAATGGGAGGGGCTTAAAAAAGCACCAAGCAGCATTATGATCCCAGCTGATGGTAATAATCCAATTCCAGTGTGAAACCTGGCTTGACAAACCATAAGTTTTATCATTTTAAAATCTGTTCACATGGCAGTCAGTTACTGAATATCTTCACATGGGGCTGCAATGCTTTTTCAATAAAGAAAAAGTATGACAGAAAATTCCTTAAATGCTATAATGACCTTGCCAGGACTGCTCTCGTTAGAAATGAGTGATGGCGTTTTACCCTGTGGGTCACCACATCTCAGGTGAAGGGGAGGTTGAGATGGTGAGCCCTTCATGGCAACCTCGTCCCATGCAGAGATTGAACCCATGCTGTTAGCATCCCTTTGCATTGCAAACTAGCCATGCAGCCAACTGAGCTAACAGACCATGCTATAAAACACAACATATGTCAACTCACAAAGATCTTTATACAAAAAGCACATAGCTTCAACAGCTTTTCCCAGCAACATTCACTGCAGTTACTCAACCCAAGCAAAGTATCAAAGCTGTCTTTACTTTGAAAGGTTCATTACTCAATTCTTTCCAGGTATTTTGATTTAGAGTAGAGTTCAAATGGAAGCCACCTTCACTACAGCAAGAACTTCACCCCGTTGTGTTTGAGCTAAGAATCTTTAGAATAGTGGCAAATGCTTGTGAAATGCAGATAAGGGCTGCAGAACTGTCAAGTTGCCAGTCTTTAAAAAATGAAAAACTGCCTTTGTCTGAGATTTTTTTGTTTTTAAAATAACTGCTACCAATTTCAATAACTATTTGTTGACGTAATCCCAAGTGATGCCATTATAATATTATTAGCACTAGGATACTTTCCAGGATCTTTTTATCATTGTAGATGAGCTGAAAGTTTACTGATCAACAGCTCAGAGTTTAAAGGATTAGCTGTCTTTGATGTGGAGCTAAAAGAAGGAACTAAGTACTCGAGAGAATTTAACTGCATCGAAATTGCTTTCATGACTGATTTTTTTTTAATATATATGAGGTACATACACTTGTACACATTCATGTCTGTAATAAATACAGAGAACTTAATTTCTTCTCAACGAAGCTCCCGAGATCTGTACATTCTAGGTAAGTTGGCATTAAGTGCATAAGGGCGGTGATGGATGGGGTGATCTTGGGTTGGCACAGATATTATAAAGAGTCCTAGGGATAAGTAGGGGAGTCACTAGGTATTGGCACTAGCTCTGGTTCAGCATACCCACCTCAGGAGTGAAACCCAGGCCAATTATATCCTTGTGGTTAGGTGCCCAATACTTCACATTTAAAAGCTGTTGTGAAATTCCATGTGGTACTACATTATATTATATTATATTATATTATAAAAAGTAACATATAAATTTATGTTAAAACAAGATTCTTAAGGGACTTGACAGGGCATATTTTATCTTTACATTGAGGCATCAGTGCTGATTTCACTCCAATTAAGCAGTTTAAAACATTCCAGAACTTTGAAGACAGTGCAACTTTTCTTCAAAAGCAAAAAGTTATGGTGGATCAAAAATCTTGTTTCGTTACCTGGGTCACCGTTAGCTGGCTGCTTCGGAAGCTTTGTTGGAGTATATTTGTCTGTCACAAGAGTAAAAATACTGTTTGAGGTTTGAAGTCCATCACTGTTCGAGAGCAGATTATAAATGTGCCAAGGTATTCTCTAAAACAGTGCATTTTGCTAAGGTCAATAGCTTCATGTATATTCTTGAGCACAGAATAGAAGGGGGCTGAACCCTTAATAACCAAGAAGAAATATACACGCTCACATCCTCTAAATATTTAATCATAGAATCCCTAGTATGGAAACGGGCCCTTCGGCCCAACAGGTCCACACCAAACCTCAGAACATCCTACCCAGACTCGTCCCCCTATAACCCACCTAACCTAGGGCAATTTAGCATGGCCAATTCACCTAACCTGCATATCTTTGGACTGTGGGAGGAAACTGGAGCACCCAGAGGAAACCCACACAGACACGGGGAGAATGTACAAACTCCACACAGACAGACAGTTGCCCAAGGCTGGAATCAAACCCTGGTCCCTGGTGCTGTGAAGCAGCAGTGCTAACCACTGAGCCACCGTGCCACCCTTTCATGATAAAGCTGGGGTTGAATGAATTGCTCACTGACATACAAACAAGCAGAAATTCAAGGTAACAGTTCCCCCAGAACCTTGTGAGCAAAGTGGCCACAACTGAGCCACAAACTTTGGAATACTGTTCAGTGTTGGACTGACAACAAAACAGAGGCAGATAACAGGGATACCATTGTTGAGTACATACATGGTGGGAATTAAAAGCAGCAATAAAATTGGAACCAAAAAATACAAAAAGATCTGCAAATGCTAGATACCTGAAACAAAAACAAATTTGCTGGAAAATCTCAGCAGGTCTGGCAGCATTTGTGGGAGAGAAAGAGTTAACATTTTGGGTCCAGTGACCCTCCTTCAGAATGAAATCTGACTAGGCCAGTTGAATGGGCAATGAAGCCAACTATATGAAAACTTGACAAATTAAAGGTAGAAAGTTTAGTGACTGCTGAAATACATAAGCTTGTACCAACAATATTTATTTGAAGGGGTCCTAAACAATGAGAAAAGGTTTTGTCTGTTCCATTAACCGTATGAAACTCAAAAAAAGAGAATTACAGGAGAGACTGAATTCTACTATAAACAGGCTCACATTCATTACATACCATACAACACTAGGCTACCAAATGCTTTGAATCTTCCCACAGATACAGAAGATTTAGATTCAGTATAATTCATCCTGCCCAATTGAAGCAATTCACATTTTAGATTTTCAATTTAATGTCTGCCCATGGTTAAATCAGCATTACTGAAAGGGTAAATTACATTTCATTATCATACCAATGAATTTAAAACATTTGTACTTACCTTCACCATCAAGGGCATCATTTAAATCAAGTTCATCAGCTGGGGCAAAAAAGGGACAAGTGAAGTTAGCAGATTCAGATAGTATTCAAAGGAATCCACATAAGGGATTGGACTATCACAAATAAACATCAAGTTGTGCAATCAAGTTATTAGTTGAGACAAGTTTCTTCAGAGTTATATTGTTTTAGATATATGTGAGATTAGCGAATGAAATAAAGAACCATTTTAGAACTGAGATTTGAAACAAGCAACATTGAAATTGCTGAAGAAACAACAGGTCTGGCAACATCTATGGACAGAAAGTAGCGTTAACAAGTCCAACTTCATCAGGTGTACCATTTAGAAAAGGAACAAATCTGAAAGGTGTTATTACAATGACAAAGCTATCGCCTTCTCAAATGCAGAACAAAAAGTTTTCACAACTACCATGCTGGGTGCTGTAATCCATTTAGAAAAAAATTTCAAGAACAGTAGAAATAACAGGTGTAGGCTGGTCAACCCTGCCTCATTATTTTATAATGGCATGGTTGGTCTAACCCAGACTTCAACTGCTCTTTTGTTCCAACTCCTCATAGCCCTCAACTCCTGGATATCGCCTGCCTACGGAGAAGGAATTCCTTTGCATCTCAGTTTTAAATGAGTGACCCCTTATCAGTACAAGGTAGCAGTGGAGCTTAGATAGACCTTCGGTTTAGGGTAAAAGTTCGGCAACATCGTGGGCCGAAGGGCCTGTACTGTGCTGTACTGTTCTATGTTCTATTATTCTGTAACTACATCCTCTAGCTTGAGATTCCCCTACTAGTGGGGAATGGGGATGGCTGAGGAATGAATAGTAACAAGGATAACCTACATCTTAGAAAAGTGGAATAGGATTGTTTTTCTTGAAAACATCCACTCTAGAGAACAGATGAGGCCTTGTCTGAAGGTAGACGACACCTTCCAAATTACACTGTCAAGACTGCGTAGTGCACTTGTTACAAGTGAAGCTCGGACCCATGACTTCGACACAAAGGACAGTGCTACTAAAAGACAGTGGGTTACACTCCCCTGGACAAATCAGAGTCAAGTTGCAGGCAGCAATGGCTCGATCACACCTGTGTGAGCAATTGTGATCTCCTTGCCCAAGGAAGGATGCACTTGCCACAAACAGGAGTGCAGAGGAGTTTCACCAGATTCTTGGCATGGTCAGACTGTCCTGTGAGGAGAGAGATTGAGGAAACAGGGGCCTTTATTTTCGAAGTGTTTAGAAAAATGACAGGTGGTATTCATTAAAAACAAACTTACAATATTCTTTGTATCTACACTGAAGAATATTTGCCTTGGATGGGTTGGGGTTACTGTGGAAAACAGGAAACAGAGTCTCAGAATAAAAGGGGAACGAGATACACAACTGAGAAGGAATTCCTTCACTCAGAGGGTAGCAGATTTTTGGAATCCTGTATTCCGGAGGGTTGTGCCCCCACAACCATCGTGTTCAAAGATTAAGCAGATTGTAGAAATTCCTGTCTCTACATTCCTGGAATTCCCTCCTTAACAGCATTGAGAGTCAACCCATAGCAGGTGGTCTGCAGCAGTTCACCACCTCTTTCTCAAGGGCAACTAGGGACAGGCAAGAAATGCTGACCAGCCAACGACACCCACATCCCACAAACAAATTTTAAAAAAGCCCACAAACAGAAATTCCTGTTTTCTGGGCTGTTGATATGGGAATGGGTGGGGTTGGAAATTTGTCAGGAAAACCGGATTCCTTCCTGTTTTTGCCGGTGAACTGTGCCGTGAGATCGTAAACATCTATACAAGAACTACCAGAACACGTTAGACTTGATGCAACATCTTATGCAGTAGTTGGTTCCAAACAGCATCACAGGCATTCAAGGCTATACTGGATTGTCAATCATGATTGTGCACTTAGGTCCACAAATGGGGCTAACTACATTTAATCAACAACTCCTCTACAATTTGGAAAAAAGAACTTAATGCAAGTCAAGGCTCAGCACTGGCACGTTTGCCTCTGGAGCAGAAGCTTGTGCCCTAAAGACCTTCAGAATTCAGCACGTGGTTTTGGTTGGTATCTCAGAACAGAGAATGTTGCACTGTAGGCAATGCTGAATTTACATGGACAGAGGTTGCACAGCAGTACTTGAAGAATAGAGGACTCTGCACCCCTCCCACCCCTAGCCCATACTTACTCCCTAACCAAAATTACTGTTCCAATTGCCCCACTGCTGCTTAAGGAGGCAATGCACAAACTTGCTGCTTTGTTTCCCACATTGCAATAATAAACATGGCTTGAAATTATTTCACTGGAGGTAGAAAGGACCTCAGGTCTCCTGTCAGGAAGTTCTTAAGAAATTGTAAGGAGAAAGGAAAATGGATGGATCATGAAATCCCTCAAAAGGAGTCATGCATGAACTTACGATTGTTATTGCGATCCTTTGGGGGTGCAGGAACCTTGGGATCAAAATCTAAATCTACAAAGTAAACAAAATGGTCAGATGATCGGAATAAAGATAGTAATAATTAAGTAGGAGCAAGATTTAACCTTAAGTTTTCACATTCCAAACCTTGCCCTATGCAGGGTTAGTCGATTCTGGTTGCAATTAGATCTCTTGTCCTTAGCCTGCCAGGATAAGCAAAGGACATCTACTTCTGAAATAACCCTTACTGGGACTGTCAAGTTGAATTTGGTCAAGTTCGGCAATGTGCTAGTCAGAGCTGCCGTCAAGGAGAAATTGCATTTTTGATAATATATTGTTCAGTGGTGTTGCCAAGTTATATTGATTACCATCATTAAATACCTTCAGAAGGCAAAGGATTGAGAAAGATATCAAGTTGTAGCTTAGAGATCAGCCATGATCTTACTAAAATTGAGGAGTTAGCTTGAGGAGTGGCATGGTCTGGCCTGTTCTTATTCAGACTGCCTATGCCCTTATGGGCAGAGATCTAGTTTACAGCTAATACAGATTAATAACTAGGAAGAGTGTGCTTAAAATAAATTCAACTGATGTTGCGGTCGTGGTCTGGCTAAACACAAACTCACCAGAATACTATACAATACAATTTGGATTTTCAGAAAGCCTTGGGGTGGCATGGTGGCTCAGAGATTAGCACAGCTGTTTCAGTGCCAGGGACCCAGGTTCAACTCCACCCTCAGGCAACTGTATGGAGTTGGCACATTCTCAGTGTCTGCATGGGTTTCCTCCCACAGTCCAAAGAGGCGCAAGGTAGGTGGATCGGCCATGCTAAAATGCCGACAGTGTTCAGAGATGTGTAGATTAGGTGGGTTACGGGGGTTGAGTCTGGGTGGGATGCTCAGAGGGTCGGTGTGGACTTGTTGGGCCAAAGGGCCTGTTTCCACGCTGTGAGGATTCTATGAAAAAAAGTAGTGACAGTTCAAGATATTTTTTAAAATAAGCAATGTAGGTTATGGATCACCACATGAAGTGGAAAACCCACCAGAAATCTACATCCGGAGGTGTAAATTTTTTTTTAAACATGGAAAAAATTGGTAATTGGACCTCTTTTGTGGGGACAGAAACCAGTTGTTAGTTGGTACAACTTGTGAATACACTAGAAAATAAAGGCAGCGCAGAGTGAAAGAAGATGCAGATAATTATCTGAAAGATTTTTGCCATCATGTGGGAAAAAAAGTTTTAAATATGAAAGTGTTGGGTAAGGGATAAAAACAGCATTTGAATGAAGTTAATGCAATAATTATTTTAATTAATAGAATTAATGCTAGCATCAACATGCTCACATTAAGCAGCAAGTACCACATTATTCAAAACTAATTCATCATTCAGGTCATGTGTATACAAGTAGTTCTAAGTCAAGTACTTAGAATGATACTCCTAAAATGTTCAGTTCTGTTCTTGAATCGGGTCAAAGAAAACTGCCAAGTAAACACAAAACAATAGCCTACAAATACAGGGTCAAGTGAAAGGAAACATTTCTAATGAAACCATTCCCACGTAAAAGGCATTTATAAACAACTTACCAATATCAGGGAAATCGGGATCAACGGCTGCAAGAGAATAATATGCATTTAGAACAGCAACTTTTACCGCGTGAAATACTCTCAAGGACATCTGCAGAAAATATTGTCAAATACATCAGCTACTGAGAGTGGGTTTCGAAAGTTTTTCCCACTGCAGATTACTGATGCGGAAAGGAACAGCAGAGAGACTTAGGGTAAAGTAACATTTCACATTCAGTAATGCTGCAAAAGTATTTCTAAAAATAAAGATGCACGTAGCAACCTAGAACCGATTCAGTACATCGTTCTAACTTTAGGATAACAACAATGATTAAATTTCAAGACAAAAAACCCCAACAATGCAGCATCTTCAATTTCTTGGCACACTGTTTAACATGGTGCTGTCACTAAGAGGTTCTCAATTTTGTCTCATTAATCCAATGTCAACCACAGCAAACACAAAGTCACAAATGATCCTCGTGTGCCTGGAGTTATTGCAGAGAAAAATGTTATATCAGCACTTTGGGAGAAAGAGATGATGTTGTAATGTGATCTAGCAAACTAGCAATCCTGAGGTCCAGGCTCATACCTTGGAGAAAACTGAAAAGAACTGCAGATGCTCTAAATCAAACAAATTGCTGGAAAAGCTCAGCATGTCTGGCAGCATCTGTGGAGAGAAATCAGAGTTAACATTTCAGGTTGAGTGACCCTTCCTCATAACCAGTTGGTTCCTCAAATGGAGAATGGACCCCAAAACCAGTCTCACTAACCTGGAGGCAAAAATATTACTGGCTGTACCAAAATGGCACTCAGTAGCCATTGGAAGCCTACTGGGACTATTGTACAAAATTAGTGTCAGTGCCATCATAGGCATTCTCCTAACTCAATAGCTAGAGGATCTCAAGTATTTAGCAAATTTCAAAAAGGGAAAACCCAAGACAAAGTGGATTTAAACTTCAGGTGCAGACTTTAAAAAGGTAGAAGAGTCTGAAACAAAATGGAGCACAAGGGCATTTTTGTTTGCTTAAAAACAAAAAAAACTAGCATTTACAGCAAAAGATAAGTTAATGTAGCAGCATCAGAGGAGCAGGAAGGCTGACGTTTCGGGCCTAGACCCTTCTCCAGAAACGCTTGGCCTGTTGTGTTCATCCAGCTCTGCACCTTGTTATCCGAGAAGTTAATGTAGGTTCCTTTAAGGCTCAATCCATTCAAAGAAATAAAATAAAATCTTGCCATACACTATTGCACTCAAGGATCTCTTTAATAGACTCTCAAAATGGCTATTCTAATATCTTATCCACGTTTGTTAAGCAGGGACAGGGACGGGGGTTGGTGGTAATCCATTAGGCAGAGATTTCCAGCAAGCTTCTTCTGTTTTGATTGTCTTGTCATTGCAGACTAACACATGTACTTTGACTACATGTATCAGACGATCCCAATTACCACACATTTGAGGGTCACACCCTATTTCTGGTGGATCTTAGCTTTGACGTATGGGTAAATTTCTTCCTAACATATGATTAATTGATTCAGAGATAGTAGGAACTGCCGATGCTGGAGAATCCGAGATAACAAGGTGTAGAGCTGAATGAACACAGCAGGCCAAGCAGCATCAGAGGAGCAGGAAGGCTGACGTTTCAGGTCTGGATCCTCCTTCAGAAAAAAAAAGTTATTCATTATACATACCTGGGGCTTTAGTGGGATCATCTTTGAAAGCATCAGCAAGGTCAAAACCATCCTGCCCTGAAAGATAAAAACACACGTTGAAATTACAATTGTTAGTTAAATGAGCAACCATCACCCATGACCAAGGCAGGAATTGCTAGAAGATCCTGACATTGACTTTTACGTCAGAACTGGATTCCAAAAAGGCCAGAATTCAGAAGCCACCATTGTTGACTTAGTCTGTGCTTGTGACAGTGCAATGTATCCTAGGGAGGAGGGGGTACAACCAAAACAGATTCACTGTATGGAGGATTTCTGAAATGACAGCCTTGCCTTGCAAAGGGACATTGAGCACAATAGGCTAAATATGTTCAAGCTTAGAACAATGAGAACTAATCTCATTCATTTTGATGGTATTAGAAGGAACTTTCAAAAGTTGATTGGGGGAGGCCGTTTGCAAGGTGTGGGACATCAGGCAAGTGGAAGGCTTTCAAAAGCAAGGTAACAGGAGTTCAGAGCCAGCATGTTCCTGTTAGTGTGAACGGCAAGGTCAGCAGAAGTAGGGAACACTGGATGACTAGAAATAGAGAGGCTCTGGTCAAGAAAAAAAGGAGGCATGCGACAGGTATAGACAGCTGAGATCTCAAATCCCTTGAGTATAGGGGGTGTAGGACTACACAATAGGAAAATCAGGAGGGCAAAAGCAAAATAAAAGGGAACACGAGACAGCTTTGGCAGATAGGGTAAAGGAAAATCCAAAGAGATTCTACAATTATATTAAAAGGGCAAAAAACTTCGGGGGAGAACAGGTTCCCTTAGCAATCAATGAGGCCATCTATTTGTGCAATCACAGGAGATGGACGAGATCCTAAACTTCAGTTCACATCAGTATTTACTGTGGAGAAAGACATGGAAGCTTCGAGATAAACAGTGATGTCTTGAAAAGAGTCCACATTATGGAAGAGGTGGTGCTGGAGGTCTTAAAACACATAGGCAGACAAACCCCCAGGACATTGTGGGAAGCTAGGGAAGAAATTGCAGGGCCCCAGAGATATTTATATTGTTGGCAGCCATGGGTGAGGTGCTGGAAGACTGGAGGGTGGTTAAATGTGCCATTATTCAAGAAAGGCAGCAAGGAAAAGCCAAGGAATTACAGACTGGTGAGCCTGACATCAGTGCTCGGTAAGTTGTTAGAGGGGATTCTGAGAGATAGGATTTACATACATTTGGAGAAGCAAGGACTTTTAGTAATAGTCAGCTTTCAGAGTGGAAAATGGTCTCTCAAACTGGATTCAGTTTTTCTGAAGAGATGGTGACCAAGAAGATAGCTGAAGTCAGAATGGTAGACATGATCTGCATGGATTTTAGCAAGGCTTCTGACAAGGTTCTGCATGGTAGACTGGTTAGTAAGGTTAGATCACATAGGATCGAGGGAGAGCTAGCCAACTGGATACAAAATTGGCTTGATAGGAGACAGGGTGGTGGTAGAGGACTGTTGTTCAGACTGAAGGCCCGTGACCAGCAGTGTGCCACAAGGATTGGCGCCGAGTCCACTGTTGTTCATCATTTATAGAAACAATTTGGATAAGGATAAGAGGCATGGTTACTAAGTTTGCGGGTATAGTGGACAGTGAAGGTTGTTATACAAGCATAGAATAGGATCTTGATCAACAGGGCCAGTGGGCTGAGGAATGGCAGATGGAGTTAATTTTGATAAATGCGAGGGGTTGCATTTTAGCAAGGCAAATCAGGGCAGGACTTATACAGCTAACGGTAGGTCCCTGGGAAGTGTTGTTGAACAGAGACTTAAGGATGCAGATACATAGTTCCATGAAAGTTGTGCCACAGGTAGACAGGGTGGTGAAGGCAACATTTGGCACACTTCCTTCAGTCACAGCATTGAGTACAGATGTTGAGAAGTCATGTTACTGCTGTACAAGACATTGGTAAGGCCACATTTGGCATAATGTTTACAATTCTGATTGCCCTGCTATAGGAAGAACATTAAGCCGAAAAAGGGTGCAAAAATACTTGCATGCATGTTACCAAGACTGGAAGGTTTGCATTATAAAGGAGAGGCTGGATATGCTAGGACCTTTCTCTCCCTAGAACGTAGGAGGCTGAGGGGTGACAGAGATTTATAAATTCACGAGGGGCATGCATTGGGTGAATAGCCAAGGTCTTTTGCCTAAGGTAGGGGAGTCCAAAACTAAAGGGGATAGGTTTAAAGTGAGAGGAGAAAGATTTTTAAAAAAAAAGGAACCCGAGGGGAAACTTGTCCACGGAGAGTAGTGCATAAAATGGTATGAGCTGCCAGAAGTGGTAGCTGAGGTATAAATTACAATATTGGATAGTTATATGGATCGGAAAGGTTTAGAGGGAAATGGGCCAAGTGGGCCCAGTGGGCCCAGTTCAGTTCAGGAAACCTGGTTGGCACGTACAAGTTGGGCTGAAGGGCCTGTTTCTGTGCTGAGAAAATCCGACTCAACAAAACAAAATTCTGGTACGGTTTGATAGCATAGATGCCTTGGAGGTTGGTTTTCCAGAGTCTACAAATTGGGGACATTGTCTCAGCATGCCTAGTTGCCTTCTGGAATGGAGACAAGGAGAAATTTCTTCACTCATTGGGGTGAAAATCCTAGAGAATTCTCTATCTAGAGAGAACAGAGCTCATGTGGATAATGCTTTGAACACTAAGAATCAAAATATCAGAAGATCAATCAGGAAAGTGGAATTTAAGTCAATGATTAGCCATGAAGTCATGGCAAAGCAGCCAGATGGCCTACTCCCTACATTTTTTTTTTCAAATTTGAAAATTATTCTAAGATAGATGTTTGGTTTACACATGGTGTGGGAACGTTTACACTATTAAGACAATGATATGACCATATATGGGGGCAGATCTTTACAGAAGCAGATTTGTAAGCTTTCCCCGAATTACAGCATTGACTAGATTTCAAATGTGTCATTGCATTGCAAAGCCCTGATAGATGCTGCATTAAATTACATTAATTCAATTTCATACTTTTTCTATTTGTTTCTTTATTATTGCAGATTTACAACTATTTTGACAACTTCGACATACACCACAGCTACACTGTTGCCTCCAACGGTTACTGCACATAATGCAATTCACAATTAGGTATGAGGTAAATATACAGACAAATACAAGTCTTCAAAATAAAATCAAAAAAAGTGTTCAGCATTAATTTATCCACTTGACAGCATTCACTACATTTGCATCCATTACATCTTTCCCCCATTTAGTAGTTCTGTAACTTCTGCAGCCTTACATGATAAACCTCACATTCGTTAAGTAAAAACCAAAAGAACTGTGGATGCTGTAAATCAACTGCTGGAAAAGCTCAACAGGTCTGGCAGTATCTGAAGAGAAAGCAGAATTAACGTTTCAGGTCTAGTGACCTTTCCTCAGGGAACCTTCTGAAGAAAGGTCACTCGATGCAAAACGTTAACTAATTTCTCTCCACGGATGCTGCAAGATCTGCTGAGCTTTTCCAGCAGCTTCTGTTTTTGTTTCTCACATACATTACCTCCAATTTACAGTTTCAGTAGGTCAACGTTACTTTGTTCAAAATGTTGTTCTCGTCAATACTTTGCAACCTCACTTTCATCACTCCTGTTCTCACCACCACCCCCTTGCCACCCTGACCCCATCACCAAGCCTTGCTTCTCAAGCACCCATCCTGTGTCTTCTGGATTTTTTAACTCTCCCTAGGCTCAGTCTCATGTCCTGTTTGTCCACCCCAGTAATGGCAATCATG
This sequence comes from Rhincodon typus, assembly GCF_021869965.1. Lineage (NCBI taxonomy): Eukaryota > Metazoa > Chordata > Chondrichthyes > Orectolobiformes > Rhincodontidae > Rhincodon > Rhincodon typus. The sequence goes on from NW_025966680.1 coordinate 22,260, forward strand.
TCATTAAGAGAAAATCAATGGACCACATGGGGTTTTCTAGGTTAGGAAACTGACTCTCCTTGCTTGGTCTGGCACGCATGGGGAGACAGCAGTGTTGCAGTACCACCACTGCACTAGCAATTTAAGAGCTCCACACTAACATTCTGGGGACGGGGTTCAAAACATAACCATGGTCACTGCTGTACCTTAAGCTCAATTAGTAATTCTGGAATGAAATCGCATCTCAGTAATGGCGGCCATGAGACTACCACTCAAAAACCCATCTGGCTCCTGAATGTCCTTTAGGGAAGGTGCTTGCCATTCTTACATTATCTGGCCTACGTGCAACTCCAGACTCTCAGTCATGTGGTTAACTCTGAACAGCCCTCTAAAATGGAGAGGAATGTAACTTGGCCATTTCTTTCAGAAAGCTGCAATTACTTTGGCTGCATGTCCTTTTTTTTTGATAAAGTGCCATCTCAGCTTGAGCTCTCTGTGGGCTGGAAGACAGTGGAACTGACGGTTGGCACAGATCTTTCTGAACAGTTAAAACCATACTCATGTGGGTGCATACTCCAAACCAATAATCTCAGATGATTCTGTACCACTGTGGTTTCAAAAGGAAAGAGGTGGAGTTGCAATACAATATACCTTCCCCTGTACCTATGGGGAGTCACTCAGTTCAAGGTCAATGAGAAATGAGCTACCCAAGTTAAAGCTAACTAAAAACTTCAATCTAACATTTTAATGGGAAGATGATTCACATCGAGTGCACAAAAGGCAGTCAAATCAGCTGTGGCTTTATCTACATTTTAAATATGGATCCAATGAGCCATCACTTTTCTATATCCAAGCAAAGGTGTGTAACTGGTCCTCACAATTCAACACTTTCACTCCCTAGTCGTATTTTAATAAATGTGGCAGTGTATACCACTGAGATTTGATGCCTAAATCTGAAGGCTGTTCAAGATGGGGTCCGATTAAACTTTTCCAAAAACCAAATGAAATATTCCATTAGAGTTTCAATTACTTGTATCAGTTTATGAGTTTTACTGTAGATGTAAACTCACTTCACTGACAATAAATCAGTCAGTCAATCTCCTTCGCCAAAGCCTCACTAAACACCTGGAAACAGACGGCAAAATTTTACAAGCACCAATCATGCAAGGCCCCTTGCCAAAAGTAGCCAGCATTAGGCCCTACCACTGCCCTTTGTCCAGCCTCCACCTTTCAAACATTTACCGGGCAGAGGGGAGGTGGGAGTTAAGGGGTTGGAGCAAAAGAATTCCAGCCCACTACTCCCCCCAGGGCTTCTTCAACATCCAACGATACCCCCACATGCAACCAGCAACCTTCCCACCACCCCCCAACCTCATCCAAAAAACACACACACTCAATCAGCTTACTCATTAAAAACCATCCATCCTAATCCCTGGACCTCTCCTCCAGGCCAGGGCACTGAAATTTGCTAGATATGTGGGGTCCACCACTGGGGGACGCATGCAGTCCTGGATGTGGTCACTGTTCCTGTTGGTCACTGTCTACACGATAGAGCCAAAACCCAGACTGTCCAGCAGTCCAGAGGCAGAACCATCACCCTGTCCCTGCCCCTCCCTCGGGAGGATGAGACAATCAAGGGGTAGCAGTTACCTTCCCCCCCACCGTTCCCCAGTGACTCTGTGGGTAGCAGGGTGAAAAAAGTCTCACCACACGTTAAATTGTGGCCTGAGCCTTCCCCGGACAGCACTGAGAAAATCTAAAGATCAGCTGATTGCAAACATTCTGGCCAAATGACATATTTATCCAGATCTCACTGTTGTGACCATCTGCTCAAGGTGTAAAGCTTTTGCTTATTTGATCTTTTGATAAGTAAATGGTCACTAAATAATTTTACTTTGCAGCTGAAATTCACAAGAACAGAAAAGTGACAGTGAGAAGTTCATGATACCAAAACCTCAGCAATTGAGTCAAATGTTTATTGTTGGGAATGGGAGGATTTTTAATGAGTACAGGGGCGGGCAAATTACATTGTAACTCCACCCATTTCCTTTGAAACCACAGTGATGCAGTATATAAAAATGTGAAGGAGTCAGCTGACATGATTAGGTTTGAGTATGCAGCACAGATTTAAACGTTTAAGGAAAGTCTGTGCTAACCAGCAGTTGATTCCACAGTTTCCAAGTCAGAGTTTAAGCTGGGATGGCACAGGGGATAAAACAATGCAGCCAAAGTAACTGCAGCTTTCTAAAAGAGGCGGCCAAGTTACATGAGGTAATAAGGTGTAAAGCTGGACGAACACAGCAGGCCAAGCAGCATTACATTCCTGCTTGTTCTTTTGCTCCAAACCAGATCAGCCAGCAATTCATGACTCATAGCAGTTCATTCCACACCTAGTGCAAAGCATTAATGGGCTAACAATCACTTGCCCAATGATGGAGTGAGGAACTACAGATGTGTACACATGTCCATATGGCCCATGTATCTCAGGTTCCTGTACTCAACTGGACTCCCAGAGTAGGAGCAAGCTGCTGACAAAAAAGGTCAGACAAGAAGAAAAAGAACAGGAAGTACTCCATAACTACTTTAGCAATTAAGTTAGTAAACACCGAAACAGTGAAGCCTGAGAAAGAATCAGGAAAGCCAACTGAAATGCCAGTTAGTAAAACTGTTCAGGAGCAGCCCTTGGAAGACTAATACAGAAAAAAAAACGTAGCTGCTGGAAATCAGAAAAAGCAAATTGCTGGAAAAACTCAGCAGGTCTGGCAGCATCTGTGGAGGGAAAGTAAAATTAACATTTCAGGTCCAGCTTCAGAACTGACATTAGGTAGGAAAAGGTTGGTATATATGAAGACAGGGTGGGAGGAGGGAGAAGGATTAAATGATAGGTGGAGATAGAGCCAGGTGTAGATGGTGGACGTGTGCGTGCACACTGTGCAAGCGAGAGCCTGGTATACGGGGTACATGGGGAGAAGGTGCTGAGGCCCTAAAATTATTGAACGCAATATTGAGTCCAGAAGGCTACAGGGTACCCAAGCAAAAAATATGTGGTGTTGTTCAAGCTTGCACTAAGCTTCACTGGAGCATGGCGGCAAGTGGTGATGGATGGCACAGTGGCTAGAGGTTTGAGCCTGGGTGGGATACTCTCCAGACAGTGTGGACTTGTTGGGCCAAATGGCCCACTTCTATGATTCTGTGATTCTAAGCCCGAGACAGAAAAGTTGGAAAAGGGAACATGGTGGTGTTTTAAAGTGACAGGCACCAGGAAGCTCAGGGTCATTTTTGCCAGAACATGGACGTTTGGCAAAGTGGTCACCCAGTCCGTGTTTGATCTTCCCAGTGTACAGGGTGAAATCGCACTGTGAGCAGTGAATACAGTAGACTGGATTGAGCGATGTGCAAGCAAATCGCTTCTTCACCTGGAAGGTGTACCTGGGTCTTGGATAGTGAGAAGGAAATAAATGGACAGGTGTTGAACTTTCTGCGATTGCATGGGAATTGGTGGGGGGTGGGGGGGAAACGTGCGTCCGATGGTGGCATCCTACTGGAGGCGGCAGAAATGCAAGCTCATGGTCCTTTGAATGGGGATGGTAGTGGGGTGATTAAGTGAGGACCAGAGGAACCCTTTCACCATCATTGGAGGTAGGGAGGGAGTGAGGGCCAAAAGTGCAGGAGGAGGAGATGTGCCAGACATGGCAGAGGACCTTGGTCAACCACAGCGTGTGGGTGTGGTGGTGGTGGTGGTGGTTGGGGGGGGGGGGGGGGGGAAATCCTCAGGGGAGAAAGGCGGCAGACACTTTGGAAGTCCAGTTGTAGAAGCTGGCATCATCGTAACGGATGTGATGAGAAACGGAAAAACTGGGAGAACAGACTGGAGTCTTTACAGGAAGTAGGATTTGAAAATGTAATGTCACATAACCAATAAGAGTCACTGGATTTGTAGTGGACGTTGATGGACAGCTTATCTCCAGGGGGAAGGGGGAAGGTCCGAGGTTATGACAAGGTTTTATACACAATCTGAAAATCGAGCATTTTTGCATTTAGATGCAAGCAAGGACTCAAACCACAAAAAGCAAAAAAAAAGTGGTAAACAACGAAAATACACATGCAATCAAGGAGCTCATAAATTCTGATGGAAATTAGTCTAATGAGGAACTCTACAGGAGACAGGTTCCCCTCCAAATGCCAGAGGGAAGAGCAATGGAACATATAACGTATTCACATTCCTGTGTCTAAACTAATGCCAGGTGAAGGTGAATAGCAAACAGAAACTGGTTAAGCTGTACACTGGTGAGCTAACCTACCAACACATTCAGCCCTTAAGATTTAAGGCTCATCACTTGTACAACTAGCAGCTTTCTGACGCTTGAACATCAATACAGGATCAAAGTGGGGAATACATTAATAAAGCATCTTTAACACTGTAAAATTTCCTACAATGCTTGGCAGGAGCCTTAAAGCAAAATGTGACACTAAGCCACGTCAGGAGATACTAGGTCAGGTGACCAAAAACTAAAGTAATGTCTTAAAAGGAGGAAAAAGTGAGGTGAAGGGATGTTGGGAGGGTGTTCAAGACCTTATGGGCCTAGGCAACTGAAGACATGGCTGCTAAACATGGAACATTTAACATTGAGCATCGTCCAAAGATGAGAATCCTTTGAAATAAAAGAAATCAAGATTTGCTTGAACAGAAGCCAATGTGAATGGAGTTTGCTGCAGATTAAGGCACAGTTGGAGCTTTGGATGACCATCGGTTTCCAGAATTAAAAATGCATAAGCCCAGCAAAATAGCACCGGAACAGTCAAGTCTCAAGGTAAAAAGGGTTTGAATGAGTTGAGAAAGAAATGAAGTCAAGTAAAGTTACAGAAGTGGCAATAGGTGTCCACAGTAAATTGTACAAATTAGAGCAGAAGCTCATTCCATGGTCAAACATGACTGCAAGGTTAAAGAACAATTTGCTCAAGTCTTGTCCTTTTGAAATGCCAGAAAAGAATAGCTATCCCAAATGAGTCAGTAGTTCAACGTCTACAAAACACATTGGGACACATATTCCTGGAAGTGGGCTGGTTGACAAAAGCTTTTCATGTTTTCCTGTACAGAGAATTGAGGGGAGGTTTCTAAACATGAACACGTTATCATGCAGAGGTGTGAAAGCAGAGTTAGTTTAAAACATTTTCACCCAAACAATAGCTACAGGAAGTCAGTCAGAGACAGCAAGAACTGCAGATGCTGGAGTCAGAGACGACACAGTGTGGAGCTGGAGGGACACAGCAGGCCAGGCAGAGGAGAAGAAAGGTGCCAAACTGAAACGGTGACTTTCCTGCTCCTTTGATGCTGCCTGACGTATGCTCCTCCAGCTCCACACCGTGTTGTCTCTGCAGGAAGTCAGCATCCACACCCCGCCACCCGCTCGCCAACCAGAAGTATTGAACATGGGTCACCAGGCCATTGTAGGCTATCAAAGCTGTGTTGAGCAGAACTGAAAATTAGATGGAAACCATTTGCAATTACGAAATACTATTTATTGTGAACCAGTGTCAGGTGGAGCAACACACACTTACATGCAGGAACACAGGGACAGCACGTTGCCACTGCCAGTTAGCACAAAGAGGGTGCCTGCTGATATCCCACAAGTGAATTAGAAACTCCTTTCTTAATCATCTCTATCTCCTCCTCGTCCACACGTTATTACAACTCCTGACTCTTTCAACAATCCCCATCACAAATTCACCACACACTCAATCACCCAAATAGCCACTTTGGCTCAGCTTTTTGCCCTGTTGTCCCAAAAATAATTGGGCCTCTTAGAAGTAGACATGAGAAATTACAATTGCAAATTCAGAAATAGCATGGATATTAAACAGATCTGGGAGCTGGTGGCATAGTGGTAATCACACATTCAGAATCCAGAACATCAGGTATGGCTCCAAGGACCTGGATTCAAATCTCACTGTGGCTGTCAGTGAAATCTAAATTCAGATTCTAAAAAAAAAATTTAAAAACTAGGTGTAAACATTGGCGGCTGTTGTCTATAAAAGTTCACTGGTTCAAAATCATCCTTTAGGGAAGGAAATCTGTCACTCTGCCCTGACCTGGGCTCCATCCAACTTCAGATCCACAGCAACAGTGGTTGAGTCTTAACTGTCCTCTGGACAATAAATGCTGATCTAGCCAGTGACATTCACACTCAACTAAATACTATAAAGTAAAAACACATTGTGGATGCTGGAAATCAAACAAAAACAGAAGTTGCTGGAGAAACTCAGCAGGTCTGGCAGCTCCTGTGTAGAGAAAAACAGTTAAAATGTTTCAAGTTTCATGTGATTCTTCATGAGAGATTTTCTGTCCACAGATGCTGCCAGACCTGCGGAGTTTCTCCAGTACTTTTTTCCCCCCATTTCAGGTTTCTATTTTTAATATAAATGCTGTGTTTGTTTTCAAAGTAGAAAGCAAAAGAGCTTGCACAGGAAATACTAAGAAACAAAAAGACATCAACAAGAGTGAGGATCTTAAAGCCATTGAACATTAGCAAATAAAACATACTGGAGAAATTAATGATTCTAAGCGAACAGTGTCAGATAGTCAATAGCCTTGGGTTTCACAATGAAGAAGTTAGAGATAACCAAGACACTGGCTCTCAACAAAAAAACAACAACCAAGGCTCCAGAACCAGATCGGAAGATGGAAACATAGCCCCATTGTTCAAGATACAGAAGCCTGAACACACTCATGAACAGGTTCAGGAACAGTTTCTTCCCAGCCGTCATTAGAGGCTTGATAAAACTGATCTTGCTTAGCGCACACCTTGTGCAACGTAAGCTGTACGCTTCGAAGCCGTTTTGATCTGTGCATCTTCACTTACTATGATTTGCCTGTACTACACGTAAAGAAAGCTCTGCTCTGTACTTTTGTTTATTGTCACATGTACCGATCAGAAGGGAGGATGACAGAGGGAAGTCAGTTCACAATGCAACACTGTCCTAGCTCCAACTAGGCCAATTTGCTTTCCTCAATCAGCCATTCAACTTCCTTTTGAAGATCATTCATTACTATTGAGCAGGTGGGCTTGTACTCATTGGAGTTTAGAAGATTGGGACTCTCAACTTTGTAGTAAAAAAGCAAAAAAAAAAGAAAGAGAGGAAATTTGAGAGACAGAGACACAACATTATGAATGGCTTAAGCAGACAAAGAAAAAGCTACTCCTATTTGCTGATGATACAAAGACCAAAGGAGACAGTCCTTGAATTTGGGCAAGAAATACAGGGGGAAAACAACAGGAAGAACTTTTTTTTTTAAAGAAAATGTAGATAGTCATAAATCACTTTGAACTCTGCCGTTGGATAGCAGCGGAAGTGGAAACAAAGCTTGATTTTTCCCGAAAAGAAAATTGGATAGTGCACATCAGGACAAGTGCTGGGTGGACAGAGCAAGGGAAATGGGACTGACTGGATTGCTCTACAGAGCACAAATAGCCACAATTAAGTAGGTTGAGAGAATGGAAAACAGTGTTTCATAATTTTTTAACTCAAGACTTAAATTTCAGAGAGGTTGAGTAGATCAGGATTATTTACATTAGAAAGACGGAGGTTGAGGGGGGAACCTGATTGGAGGTCTACAAAATCATGAGGTATAGACAGGGTGGATAGCAAGAAGCTTTTTCCACCCCCAGAGTGGGGGACTCAATTACTAGGGGTCACGATTTCAAGGAGAGAGGGGAAAAGTTTAAGGGAGACATGCATGGAAAGTTCTTTACGCAGAGAGTGGCGAGTGCCTGGAACGCATTGCCAGCGGAGGTGGTAGAGGCGGGCACGATAGCGTCATTTAAGATGTATCTAGACAGATACATGAATGGGCAGGGAGCAGAGGGATACAGATCCTTGGAAAATAGGCGACAGGTTTAGATAGAGGATCTGGATCGGCGCAGCCTTGGAGGCCTGAAGGGCCTGTTCCTGTGCTGTAATTTTCTTTGTTCTTTGTTCAAAAAGATATCATATGAGGGAAAAAAAAGTGTGTTCAGACAGATAAGTACCAAGTGAGACAAATCAGAGGCTCGCAGGCTGGCTCCACACCCAGATGATGCCTCATTGTTACCATAACAAGCTACAACTGACTTTACTAGTGCTCCATGTAGCATCGGCATACTGATAATATAAAAATATAGCATTACGTATGGGCTGGGTTACTATACAATTAATTAGCTGACAACTCTAATGGAAACAAAAAAAAAAGAACTTATTGCTAGGTTGAAGTTCCTCAAGAGACAGTATTTTTTGAAGAAGGAACATGCAAAATTTACAACATTAGCTCAGTACAGAGCATTATACATTTGCATTTAAACACTACAACTTGCAGCATTATCACAGCCTACTAAAATATTGATTCAGCAGAACACAATGTCTGGTAATAAATGTAACCTATCAATAATACATTAGCCCCTCAATAGAGTTTTGACTACAATGTATCCACTCATGTAGTAGATATACAATAACAGGCTATTAAATATTTTCTATAGATTAGAAAACTTCTTAAATATTTATTACAGGCCCTTGTACTTAAGCACAATACTCCTAAAAACTGTAAAATACATGCCATGGTTGAATGGCTGCCAGCATAATTTCTATGTTACTTCAAGTCAAAAACAGAAGTAAAAAAGAACTAAGCCCAAATATATACCCCTATGTCATATTCATGGATGTCCCATCATTGCAAAATAATAACAGACTTCAGACCCACTCCTTCAGGAATTCTCCACTATCAGTCTCCAAATTCATTTTGGTGTGAAAAGGGAGCTTTTGTTATGCAGGGGCCAGTTGAACAAATTCCAATGCAAGAACTCACCACTGTTTGCTAACAGTAATATTGGAATGCTTCAGCCAGTGGACCCAGTGACTCATTTTGGTCATCTCCAACAGAAACAGCATTACTAGTGAACTAGTGCACGTTCAGCAAGACATATCCAAATCGCTCCACACATTCACTGCCAATGACCACTTCCAACAAGAGAGGATCTAAATGCCTCTCCTTGACATTTAATGACATCGACGCCACTGAATCCCACACCATTAATATCCAAGTGGTCATCATTGAACAGAAAAAGTGAACTGGACCAGCCACACAAAAGTGACAATTACAACAGCAGGTCTAAAAGGTGGGAATTTATGCAAACAACTTAACCGGCCAAAGCACGTCCACTATTTACAAAGACAGAAACCAGTAAAGAGACAGTATACTCTCTATTCATCTTGATGGATGCAGCTCCAACATTCAAACAGCTTACTCCAAGAATAATAAACAATCACTCTTTCCATCAAGGATGCACAGCGCCTTCCATTTACAAGATGCACTACAGTAGCTCTTCCAGCTTCCTACAACAGGACCTTGCAAACCCATAAACCCCTACCATCTAGAAGGACAACAGCTGCAGATAAATGACAGCACCTACCAACTGCTTGTTTCCAAACAATTTGCATACCACTGTGGCTTGAAAATACGTCAATTCACCTTCACAGACACTGAACAAATCCTCAAATCTTCCTTGCAAATAATACCTCCTTGTACCAGATTGGCATGAATTGCAGTGGCTCACGGAGGCTACACACTGCTTTCAAGAGCAAGTATGGACGGTCAAAAATGCTGGCCATAACAGGGACACTTGCTGCTTTATATTGTTGAATGGGGTATCAGTATTCAGCATACAATTACAATAACGCAGTCTGTTAGCAATCCAAGAATTCAATACATTATAGAGAACACAAGGTGGAGATGGTCAAGCTTGTCAAGTTCCCGTTTGCGATCATCACTCCCAATCTGTCCCGGTCCACTCATGTCGATCAAGAAAGCACAATAACGTCTACGTCCTCAGGAGGCTAAGGAAATTCAGCATGTCCTCACGGACTCTTATCAATTTTTACTGATGCACCATAGAAAGCTTTCTATTTGGGCGCATCACAGCGTGGTTTGAAAACTGCTTTTCACAAGACTGCAAGAAACTACAGTTAATCATGAACACAGCCCAGCCCATCGCGCAAATCAGCCTTCTATCCACATGTCCCACAGCCTCGGGAATGCAACCAACATAATCAAGGACACCTTCTACCGCGGTTATACTCTTCCACCCTCTCCCATCAAAAAGACGACAAAAAAGTTTGAATACACACAGCAATAGATTCAAAAACAGCTTCATCCCTGCTGTTATCAGACTTCTGAACAGGCGTCTCAAATGTTAAATACCATCTCTCTCTACTCACTGTACCTCAGTACATGCAACAATAAAATCAAATCAAGCAAGGAGTTTAAATGTCAAAGCCTCAAATTTTAACCAAACATTTTTTGAATTCTGAAAATAGATAATCATGTCGCTCTTAAGATGGTTAAATCCCTGAGGAAATGCCTGCTTGGGGCACTGAGAGGGGCAGGACAGGGAGGTTGCAGGGAAAGCTATTTTATCCAGAGCTTTGAAATTTTAAAAAAAAAGCACCGATCTAACCATCATAATTTTTAGGAAAGATACAAGCCTAGAAGATCAGTCAACTCAGCCAATAATAAAAACCTGCACACTTCTAAAACAGCCTCATCAAGTTAGGGTTTGGTTGGAGCGCCATAGACAGCTCTTGCCAAGTCAGAGCTCACAATCCAAAGCTTTTCACTGGCAACTCCCAGGACGGTCACAACACAGTTTGAGAAGCCCTTCATTCGAACCTGTGTACTGCCCAAGAAGGTGCCTTTCAACAAGAGGCTAGTTAAGATTGGCTGGGTGGTTAATAGTAAGGAAGGTCACCTTGGGATGCAGGAAGCTATAGATGAGTAGGTCAGATGAGCAGATCAGTGGCAAATGGAATTTAACTCTGATAAATGTGAGATGATGCACTTTGGAAGAAAAGGGAGTACTCAATAGCACTCAAAAGGTACTAGGAAGCTCAGAGAAACAGAGGGATCTTGGATGCTTATCAACAGGGTTAATAGGGTAGTCAAGAAACACTTGCCTTTAATCAGTAGTGGCATAGATTATAAAAGCAGGAATTTATGTTGGGGCTGTACAAAACTTTAGTTAGGCCACAATGGAGTACTATGTGCAGTCCTGGTCAGCACATTATAGGGATGATGTGATTGCACTAGACAGGCTGCAGAAATTCACCAGGACACTGCCCAGGATACAGCAATTGTAGCTACAAGAAAAAGACAAAGACAGACTCTGGTTAAGCTCAAATTGTTTTCTTTACAGCAGAAAAGGCCGAGAGGGGATTTGATCGAAGGTGTATAAAATGAATGACATGGACAGTCGGGTTAGAAAAAAGCTTTTAGGCTTGTATCCTTCCTAAAAATTGTAATGGGAAGGTAGGTGTTTTTTTTTTTTTTTGTTTTGAAAGCTCTGTGGGTAAAATAGCTTTCCATGCAATCCACCCCAACCCCAGGCAGGCATTTTCACTGGGGTTGAGCAACAAACTAAGAGCTAATTACCTATACATTTATTTTCAGAATTCAAAAAATGGTGAAAATTCTTGCGGGGCTTTGATATGTAAACACCTGTTCTCCACAGTGGTATGAAATTCTTGGATTGCATTACTGTAATTGTGGTGGATGCTGATGATCCATTCAAGAATATAAATAAATAGTGGTCATTCCTGTTACGGTCAGCATTTTTGACATGTACTTGCTAACTATGGGGGAGTAAAGGGTCAACAACAAGTGGGCATAATTTTAAAGTGACAGGCAACAGACTTTATCGGGATTTGACGATTTCACCTAGAAGCAGAGGTGAGAGTTTGAAGTGCACTGCTTGGAAGGGCAGTCAAGGTGGGAAACCTCAACATTCTTACAAAAAAAAAGTACATGGACGAGCACTTGAAATATCATAAAATTCGAAGGTATGGGCCAAACGATGAAAAGTGGGATTAGTGTAGATTTTGTCTTGATGGGCCAAATGGCCTTTTCTGTGCTGTGTCTCTCTGACACCCAAGG
>NW_025966681.1:0-16105 GCF_021869965.1 Rhincodon typus
AGCACGTCAGTCAAAACGGCATCAAAAGTTGTGTTATTTGGTGAAGTTGAGATTTTGATCTTCTGATGTGCTTATCTCAATGAAGTAAGCATGTTATTCAAATCAACATCAAAAACTAACTCAATTGGTGAAGTTTAGATATTGGTCTTCTGATGTGCTTATCTGAGTGAAATAAGCATGTTAGTCAAAACTGTATAAATATTGAAGTCATTTGGTGAAGTTGAGATTTTTGACTTCTGAAGTGCTTATCTCACTGAAACAAGCATTTTTGTCAAATCAGCATCAAAAGTTAATTTCTCTGGTGAAGTTGGCCTTTTTAAACTTCTGATATGCTTATCTCGCTGAAAGAAGCATTTCAGTCAAACCAGCATCAAAAGTTGAGTGACTTGTTGAAGTTGAGGTTTTGGTCTTCTGCTGTACTGATCTCGCTGAAATAAGCACGTTAGTCATAACAACATCTTAAGTTGTGCCAATTGGTGATGCTGAGATTTTGAGCTTCTGAAGAGCTTAACTCAATGAAGTAAGCATGTCATTCAAACTAACATAAAAAACTAACTCATTTGGTGAAGTTCAGATATTGGTCTTCTGATGTGCTTATCTGAGTGAAATGAGCATATTAGTCAAACCAGCATCAAAAATTAAGACATTTGTTGACGTTGAGATTTTTGACTTCTGAAGTGCTTAAGTCGTTGAAATAAGCATGTTAGTCAAACCGACATCAAAACTTGTGTCATTTGGTGAAGTTCAGATTTTGATCTTCTGAAGTGCTTAACTCGCTGAAATAAGCATTTTAGTCTCACCAGCATCAAAACTCAACTCATTTGATCAAGTTGAGATTTTTAACTTGTGTACTGCTCATCTCACTGAAATAAGCATTTTTTGTCAAACCAGCATCAAACGTTATGTCTTTTGGTGAAGTTGAGATTTTAGTCTTCTGACATGCTTATCTCGCTGAAATAAGCACGATTTTCAAAACAACATCAAAATTTCAGTCATTTGGTGAAGTTCAGATTTTGGTCTCCTGAGGTGCTTATCTGAGTCAAATAAGCATGTTAGTCAAAACAGCATCAACTTTGAAGTCATTTAGTGAAGTTGATATTTTTGACTTCTGAAGTGCTTATGTCACTGAAATAAGCATTTTAGTCAAATCAACATCAAAAGTTAGGTCCTTTGGTGAAGTTGAGATTTCAGTCTTCTGATATGCTTATTTCGCTCAAATAAGCATGTTAGTCAAACCATCATCAAAACTACAGTCATTTGGTGGAGTTCAGATTTTGGTGTGCTGAAGATCGTAACTCGCTGAAATAAGCATTTTCTAACAACCAGCAACAAAAGTTGTTTCATTTGGTGAAGTTGAGATTTTAGCCTTCCGAATTGCTTAACTCGCTGAAATAAGCGTGTTAGTCAAAACAACATCAAAAGTTGAGTCATTTTGTGAAGTTGATATTTTGTCCCTTTGAAGTGCTTTCCTCATGAAATAAGCATGTCATTCAAACCAACATCAAAAACGAACATTTTTGGTGAAGTGACATATTGGACTTCTGAAGTGCTTATCTGAGTTAAATAGGCATGTTAGTCAAAACTGCATCAAAAATTAAGTCAGATGATGAAGTTGAGATTTTTGATTTCTGAAGTGCTTATTTCACTCAAATCGTCATGTTTGTCAAACCAACATCAAAACTTGAGTCATTTTGTGAAGTTCAGATTTTTGATTTCTGAAGTACTTATCTCACTGAAATAAGCATGTTAGTCAAAACAGCATTAAAAATTAAGTCATTTGGTGAAGTTGAGATTTTGATCTTCTGAAGTGCTTAACTCGCTGCAATAAGCATGTTAGTCAAACGAACTTAAAAAAATTGTGTCACATGGTGAAGTGCTGATTTTTGACTTCTCACGTGCTAAACTCGCTGAAATAAGCATTTTAATTCAACAAGGATCAAAAGTTAGGTCATTTGGTGAAGGTGAGATTTTGGTCTTCTGATATGCTTATCTCGCTGAAATAAGCAAGTTATTCCAAACAACTTCATCAGCCCCTGGTAAATAACCCCTAAAACACATGAGCCTCAGTGTATAAACCCTGAAATGCAGAGCCCCCTGTATATAAACACTAAAACACGGTAAAAACTAAAGGAACTGCGGATGCAGCAAAATCAGGAACAAAAACATAGTTGCTGAAAAAGCTCAGGAGGTCTGACAGCGTGTCCGACACTTCCACCATCTGCAATCCGACCCCATCACCAAAGGCATTTTTCCCTCCCACCCTTTTCTGTTTTCGGGAGGGTCCACTCTCTCCATGACTCCCTTGTCCACTCCACACTCCCCTCCAGCCCCACCACACCCGGCACTTCTCCCTGCAACCGCAGGAATTGCGAAACGTGCCCCGACACTTCCCCCATCAACCCCAACTCAGGCCCCAAGAAGACTTTCCACATCAAGCAGATGTTCACCTGCACATCTGCTAAAGAGGTATACTGCATCCGCTGTTCCCGTTGTGGCCTTCTGTACATCGGGGAAACAAAGCGAAGGCTTAGGGACCGCTTTGCAGAACACCTACGCTCGGTTTGCACTAAACAACTGCACCTCCCAGTCGCGAACCATTTCAACTCCCCCTCCCATTCCTCAAACGACATGTCCATCCTGGGCCTCCTGCAGTACCACAATGATGCCACCCGAAGGTTGCAGGAACAGCAACTCTTATTCCACTTAGGAACCCTGCAGCCCAATTGTATCAGTGTGGACTTCACAAGCTTCAAAATCTCCCTTCCCCCTCCCGCATCCCAAAACCAGCGCAGCTCGTCCCCGCCTCCCTAACCTTTCCGTCCTCCCACCTATCCCCTCCTCCCATCTCAAGCCCCACCCCCATCTCCGACCTACTAACCTCATCCCGCCCGCTTGACCTGTCCGTCCTCCTTGGACTGACCTATCTCCTCCCTAACTCCCCACTTACATTCACCTTTACTGGCTCCATCCCCGCCTCTTTGACCTGTCGGTCTCCTCTCCACCTATCTTCTCCTCTATCCATCTTCTATCCGCCACTCCCTCTCTCCCTATTTATTTCAGAAACCTGTTCCGCTCCCCCATTTCTGAAGACGGGTCCAGGGCCGAAATGTCAGCCTTCCTGCTCCTCTGATCCTGCTCGGCCTGCTGTGTTCATCGAACTCTGCACCTTGTTATATCAGATTCTCCAGCATCTGCAGTTCCGACTACCAATGAGGAAAATGAGACCCTGTTAGCGGTTCCAGGTCAGTACTGAAGCACTGTCAGAGGGATAGAACTGCTGGAGAGTCAGAGAGTCAATAATGAGGTAGCGCCTCTTTTTAAGCGGGTGAGAACTGAGGAATTGCTTCACATGTATAGGGTCTGTATTGAGGTAATGCAGCAGCACCAGAGGGTCAGAACTGTTGGGTGCATTATTGTGAGAGGGTCAATCTTGAGGCAGTGTCTCATTCGAAAGGGGTCAGACATGTTGGAGTGCCAAAAGATTGCAGCACTGTGAGAATGTCAGATTGAGGGAGTGCCTCATTGTCAGATAGCCTGTACTGTCATAGCTTCAGTACTGAAGCAGTGCCTCATTGTCAAAGGGTCCTCACTGGAAGTATTGCAGCAGTTATGTGCCACAGGGGTGGGTGCTGGGACCTTTGTTATTTGTTACTTATGTGAATGATCTGGATGTGAATGTACAAGGCATGATGAGTAAGTTTGTGGATAATGCAAAAGTTGGAGATGTCATTGATAGCAAAGAAGGTTATCCAAATTTATAGAGGCTTCTCGATCAGATGGGCAAGTGAGCTGAGGATCGGTAAATACAATTGTATACAGATACAGGTGTGCACTTTGGAAAGTCAAACCAAGTTAGGATTTATACAGTAAATGGTAAAGTCCTGAATTTCATTCTCTGACAATGTTGCACTCCTTCAATACTGAACGACAACAAAGTGGGACAGCCTCAGGCAGACACTCTGACAATGAGGCATTCCCTCAGGGCAATAATCTTTAATTGTAAATTAATCTGTAATATTATTTGACCTGTTAAGTTCACAATACTTCCCGTGTCTCCTGTAGAATACGCAGTTGCTCTCCCTCTAGCTCTGCCTCTGGTTATGCGAAGCTGCTTTATTCCATACTACCCTCAGAAATAACATTCGCCGGAACTGTAACCCTAGATTCAGCCCGAACGCTAACACTCATGTAAACCCGAAGTCCAACCTCAGCCCAAATCCTAACCTCAGTCCTAACCCAAATCATAACCCTCAGTCCCAACGCTGACCCTAACCTTACCTCTAACTCCAGCCTCAGCCCTAACACCTACCCTCAGCCCTATAACGCAAGCCTCATCCCTTCACTAAACATAGCCTTAGTCCTAAACCGAACCGAGCTTCAGCCCGACTCCTAACTGAAGACACAGAGCCACCGGTACAGAAACCCGAAGACACAGAGCCCCCCGTACAGAAACCCGAAGAAAGAGACCCCTTTCAATTAACTGTAAAACACGGAGCACACCATAAATAATCCCTAAAACATAGACATCCCTGTAAGTGAACCGTGAAACACAAAGCCTTCTGTAAGTAATCTCCGAAGCAGAATCTCGTTTAAACAAACGCGAAAAAGAGCCCCCTGTAAATACACTCAAGCACAGAGACCCCTTTAAATATAACCGAAGAAATGTCCCTCGGGAAGTAAAATGTAAAAGACAGAGAACCCAGTAAGAAACCAGAAAACACAGAGTCGTCTCTAAAGAAACCCTAAAACAGAGCCCCCTCTAAATAATCCAAAACACAGAGCACCCTGCACACGAACCCTAAACGTTAACTGTTTTTGCCTTCACAAATGCTGCCAGACCTGCTGAGATTTTTCAGTTATTTTGTTTTTGTTCCTGATTTAAAGCATCTGCAGTTCCTTCGGTTTTCAATTAACGAGGCAGTCAGTTAGATCAAATGGTTATGTATCACATATTTACCAGTCGGATTCAAACACGCAGTAATCGTTCGCTCATGTGGTCACTTGCTTATCTTATAACCTTTGCCCCTGAATATCCTGTGGTCTGCCCTGTTTACTCATATCGGTCAGCACTTAACAAGGCTCCCGGAGTCTGGCTGGCGTGTATTTAGCAATACAGGGTCAATCGCCTTAAAATATCCTTTTCTGTGGTTTTTGTGTGACACTGTATCATAAGCCTCTTTACTGTTGTACGAACGGTCCTCTCTACCAATGCACCCACAAGCGCTCCATATGACCAATCTCGCACCCTCATTCATTCACATCTTTACTGACCACTCATTAGCGTACTGTGTTTACTATTACCGCATTTGATTCATTCATTCATAAAACTGCATTCTTGTCATTTTTTTCACTGATAAAAGGAAACGAAATTAAAATGTTCCTTACACCCCATTACTGCCTTTTCACAGTTTGAACCCTTGTTGCAAACAATGTCCAAACTTGTGTCTACATCAGAGTCAATCCCTGAGTATCTGTTAATTTTCTAATCTATTCAGAACGATACGATCCCATCCATCGTGTCACCTGAAACTATGAAAAATTATAATATTAATAAGCCCTCAACAAACGTCTCCCAGGACTTGAATATCTTGCGGGACATCAGACAAGTTTTCTGCGTTACCACGTCTCTGTTCGATACATATTGAACAGAGTCCGCGTAACCCTTTAAGAAAGCTACTCTCAAAATAGCGCTTCCGTGAAATTGAATGAAAGAATGAGTAAACCGGCAATAGTGAAATCTCAAGAGCCAGCCTCGGTAATTAGGCTACTGAACTTTCTGCTGTCATTAAGTAATTCCCAACCCAGTCAAATCATGTAGGGTTGATAATCTTTCTGGCATTCTCTAACTTTAAACGAATAAAAGGACCGACGCCCATGATTGGCCGACTTAAAATACTTCAGTCCTGACCCGCTGACAATGAGGCGCTCCCTTCGTCCTGACCCGCTGACAATGAGGAGCTCCCTCAGTCCTGACCCGCTGACACTGAGGCACTACCTCAGTCCTGACCCGCTGACAATGAGGCGCTCCCTCAGTCCTGACCCTAGAACAATGAGGCGCTCCCTCAGTCCTGACCCTAGAACAATGAGGCGCTCCCTCAGTCCTGACCCGAGTACAATGAGGCGCTCCCTCAGTTCTGTCCCTCTGACAATGGGGCGCTCCCTCAGTCCTGACCCGCTGACAATGAGGCGCTTCCTCAGTCCTGACCCACTGACAATGAGGCGCTCCCTCAGTCCTGACCCTAGTACAATGAGGCGCTCCCTCAGTCCTGACCCATAGTACAATGAGGTGCTCCCTCAATTCTGACTCTATTACAATGTGGCTCTACCTCAACAATGACCATCAGACAACACTACACCTCTCCATACTGACTCTTTGTCAAAGAGGCATTGCCTCAGACTATGATGTACTCTCTCAATCCGAACAATTCGCCGTGCTGTATTGGGAGCTGTGCTATTTAGTGTTGATTTACAGTGAGCTTGTGTTTTAGGCTTTATTAATTGGAGGCTCTGTGTTTTAGGGTCTCCTCTGAGAGTTTATTTACAGGAGGCTTAGTTTTAGGGAGGATTTGCAGGGGGACACTGTTTCAGGGTTTATTTACTGGGAGATCTATATTTTACACTTTATTTACAGAGGAGTCGGTCTTTTATGGTTCCTTACTGGGGGCTTTGTCTTTTCCACTTTATTTCCTGAGGGACCTTTCTTCGGTTATATATAAAGGGGTCCCTGTGCTAAGGGTCTATATACAGGGGGCTCCGTTTTTAGCATTTTTTCAAATGAGACTCTGCTTCGGAGAATATTTACAGGAGGCTGTGTGTTTCAGAGTTCATTTACAGGGATGTCTGTGTTCTAGGGTATCTGTACACGATGTTCTGTGTTTTAGGGATTATTTATAGTGGTCTTTGTTTTACAGGCTACTGAAAGGCGTCTCTGTCTTCGGATTAATTTACCGGGGACTGTTATTTATAGGTACGTCTATCTTTTCAAAGTTTATTTGTAAGGGGCCCTGTCTTACGGATAATTTACAGGTGGGCTGAGTGTGGAGTGTAATTGCAGGTGCTCAGTGTTTTCGGATTTATTTAGAGGGGGTCTTATGTTTTACCTTCTACTTCCTGGGTGATGTGTGTTAGAGTTCATTTAAAGGGGTCCGTGTATTTGAGGGTATAATTACAGGAGGCTTTGTTTTTAAGATTTGTTTAAATGGGGCTCTATATTTTAGGGGTTATTTACTGTGAGCTCCGCGTTTTACGGGTTATTGAAAGGCGTTTCTGAGGGTATATTTACAGGCAGCTCGGTGTTCGCGGGCTTTTGTGCAGGACTGAGGCTAGCATCAGAGGTGAGGTTAGGGTCAGCGCTGGGGCTGAGGGTTATGGTTTGTGTCGGGCCTGAGGCGAAGGCTCAGGGTTTGGCCTGAGGTTAGGCTCAGAGCATTTGCAAGGGTTAGCGTTAGGGCTGAATCTCGGCTTCAGGTTTGGGGTAGGGTTATGTCTGGGGGCAGGGAGAAAGAAAGCAGCTTCGCATAACCAGAGACAGAACCAGAGGGAGAGCAACTGCGTAATCTACAGGAGACTCGGGATGTTTTGCAAACTTAACAGGTCAAATAGTATTACAGATTAGTTTACAATTAAAGATTATTGTCCTGAGAGAATGCCTCATTGTCAGACGGTCCGCTTGAGGCTGTCCCTCTATGTTGTAGTGTCAGGACTGAACGAGTGCACAATTCTCAGAGGATCACATTCAGCCGATACCCCATTTAAAAAAAAAACTATGTAATTTAGTTACGTAGCACTCCCCCAGTAAGAATTTAGAATAAGGCTCACCCTCAGTCTTGACACTATGACTAATACACTCCCAGAGTTCTAACCAACTGACACTGCTGCAATAGCTCAGTGCGGACCATTTGACAATGAGGCACTGCTTCAGTACTGAAGCTCTGACAGTACTGACTATTTGACAATGAGGGAGTGCCTCAGTCTTACATTGTCACAGTGCTGCAATCGTGTGGCACTCCCATAAGTCTAACCCCTTGAGAATAAGACACTACCGCAGTATTGACCGTCTCACAATAATGCACCCCAACAGTTCTGACGCTCTGGTGTTGCTGCATTACCTCATTACAGACCCTATAAATGTCAGGCACTTCCTCAGTTCTGACCCTCTTACAATGAGGCGCTACCTCAGTATTGACACATTGATTATAATGTTGTCCAGCAGTTCTGTCCCTCTGTCAGTGCTTCAATACTTGCCTGGACCAGGCAAATTCCTCATTGTTAGCGGGGAAGTTCTGTGGCAGTGCCTCCTGGTAATGGGATCATATGAATCTGTAATACTATTTGACCTGTTAAGTTTACAATACATCCCGAGTCTCCTGTAGTATACGCAGTTGCTCTCCCTCCGGCTCTCGGTATGCGAAGCTGCTTTCTTTCTCCATACTCTCAGATATATCCCTAACCTTAACCTTAGATTCAGCCCGAACGCTCGCACTCGCGTAAGCGCGAAGCCTAACTTCAGCCCGAAGCCTAACTTCAGCCCAAAGCCTTACCCAAACCATAACCCTTAGCCCTAACGCTGGCCTCATACTACACGAGCCATAGTCTCAGGCCCAAACCGAACCCAGATTCAGCCGTACTCTGGGCCTGCACAGAGGCCCTCAAACACAGAGACCCCTTTCAATAACCTGTAAAAAGTGGACTTCACTAAATAACCCCTAAATCACAGAGTCCTATTTAAACAAACTTCAATAACAGAGACCCCTGTAATTAAACGCTCAAATACACAGAACCTTTTAAATGAACTCTCACACACATTGCCCAGGAAGTATAAGGTAAGACACAGGGATCCTTCTCAATAAATCCGAAAACACTGAGCACCTTTAATTACACCCCAACACTTAGCCCACCTGTAAATTATCCGTAAGCCAGGGCCCCTTACAAATAACCCGAAAAAGACAAAGCGACCCATAAATAAACAGCCTCCTGCCAACAAACCCTAAAACAGAGACCCCTTTCAATAACCTGTAAAATACGTAGCTTCATTCAAATAATCCTTAAAACAGAACCCCCTGTAATTATACCCTCAAATACACAGACCCCTTTAAATGACCTCGAAAACAGATGCCCTTGGAAGTATAATGTAAAACACAGTGCTCCCTCTAAATAAATTCGAAAACACAGAGCTCCTGTCAATACACCCCAACATCGAGGCGACCTGTAAATTATCCGTAAAACAGGGCCCCTTACAAATAAATCCTAAAAGACAGAGCTAGCTATAAATAAAGAGTCCCCTGTAAATAAATACCAAAACACATAGTAAAAACACGAAGAACTACGGATGCTGCAAATCAGGAAAAAATACAAAGTTGCTGGGAAAGCTCAGCAAGTCTGGCAGCAGCAGTGAGGGAGAAAAAAGAAACAGAGTTAACGTTTCGGGTCAGGTGATCCTTCCTCAGAACCTCTGGCTCGCGCGTCTTTAGTAATGCAGGGTCAATCGCCTTAAAATATCCTTTTCTGTGGTTTTTGTAAGGCACTTTAACATTATTATATAAGAACATTAGAACTGAGAGCAGGAGGAGGCCATCTGGCCCCTCCAGTCTGCCCCGCTATTCAATAAAATTATGGCCGATCTTTTTGAGACTCAGCTCCACTTACCCGCCCGTTCAAAACAAACCTTCATTCCTTCACTGTTCATAAATTTATCTAGCCTTGCCATAAAATCATTCAGCGAGGTAGCTTCAAACGCTTCACTGGGCAGGGAATTCCACAGATTCACAACCCTTTGGGTGAAGAAGTTCGTCCAGTACTCAGTCCTACATCTGCTTC
Organism: Rhincodon typus; assembly: GCF_021869965.1. Taxonomy (NCBI): domain Eukaryota; kingdom Metazoa; phylum Chordata; class Chondrichthyes; order Orectolobiformes; family Rhincodontidae; genus Rhincodon; species Rhincodon typus. The sequence goes on from NW_025966681.1 coordinate 9,817, forward strand.
CTTTTATTTTGAGGCTATGCCCAAAGTCCTAGTTTCACCTGCTAGTGGAAACAGCCTCCCTGCCTCCACCTTATGTATTCCCTTCATAATCTTGCATGTTTCTACAAGATCTCCTCTCAATCTTCTGAACTCCAATGAGTATAATCCCAGCCTACTCAGTCTCTCCTCATATTCCAACCCTGTCAACTCTAAAATCAACCGAGTGAATCTCCTCTGCACCCCGTCCGGTGCCAGTATATCCCTTCTCAGGTAAGGAGACCAAAACTGCACACAGTACTCCAGGTGCGGCCTCACCAGGACCTTATACAGCTGCAGCATTACCTCCCTGTTTTTAAACTCCATCCCTCTAGCAATGACAGACAAAATTCTATTTGCCTTTTTAATTACCTGCTGCACCTGCAATACCACTTTCAGCGATTTATGCACAAGGACACCCAAGTCCCTCTGCACAGCAGCATGCTGCAATTTTTTACGATTTAAACCATAGACCATTTTGTTGTTATTTCTACCAAAATGGATGAACTCACATTTTGGACAACATTTGCCAGACGTTTGACTGCTCACTTCGATTACATATCCCTCTGCAGACGTTCAGTGTCTTCTGCACACTTTGCTCTACCGCTCATCTCAGTGTCATCTGCAAATTTTGACACACCACACTTAGTCCCCAACTCCAAATCATCGATGTCAATTGTAAACAATTGCAGTCCCAACACTGAACCCTGAGGCACCCCACTAGCCACTGACCGCCAAACAGCAAAACATCCATTTACCCGTACTCTTTATTTTCTACTAGTCAAACAGCCTCTATTCATGCCAATACATTACCTGTAATATCGTGCAACTTTATCTTATGTAGCAGCCTTTGGTGTGGCACCTTGTCAAATGCCTTCTGGAAATCCAGATACCCGACATCCACAGGGTCCCCATTGTCCACCATGCAAGTAATGTCCTCAAAGAATTCCACCAAGTTAGTTAAACATGACCTACCTTTCATGAACCCATGCGGGGTGTTCCCAATGGGACAATTTATATCCAGTTGTCTTGCTATTATCTTCCTTAATGATGGATTCAAGCATTTTCCCCACAACCGAAGTTAAGCTAACTGGCCTATAGTTACCTGCTTTTTGTCTACTTCCTTTTTTAAACAGTGGCGTCACATTGGCTGTTTTCCAATCTGCGGGAATCACCCCAGAGTCCAGTGAATTTTGGTAAATAATTGCTAGTGCAAGCCTCTTTACTGTTGTACTAAAAGTCCTCTTTACCAATGCACTCACAAGCGCTCCATATTATCACTCTCGCGCTCTCATTCATTCATAACTTTACTGACCACTTACTATCGTACTATGTTTACTATTACCGCATTTCATTCATAAAACTGCGATCTTGTCATACTTTTCACGATTAAAGGGAGACTAAATTAAAATGTTCCTTCCACCCTATTTACTGCCTTTTCACAGTTTTAATCCTCACGGCCTTATTTTGCTCACAGTTGCCGAAACTGTGTCTACATCAGAGACTATCCCTGAGTATGTGTTAATTTTCTTATCTGTTCAGAACAACACCATCGTGTCAACCGAAGCTATGAAAGAGCATAATATTAATCAGCCCTCAGCAACCGTCTCCCAGGACTTGAATAACTTGCAGGACATCAAACACGTTTACTGCGTTAGCAGGCATAGTAGGAACTGCAGATGCTGGATAATCTGAGATAACAAGTTGTAGAGCTTGATGAACACAGCAGGCCAAGCAGCAGAAGAGCAACAGGAAGGCTGACATTTCGGGCCTTGACACTTCTTCAGAAATGAGGGATGGGAAGGGGGTTCTGAAATAAATAGGGAGAGAGGGAGAGGCGGATAGAAAATGGATAGAGGAGAAGATAGGTGGAGAGGAGACAGACAGGTCAAAGAGGCGGGGATGGAGCCAGTAAATGTGAGTGTCGGTGGGGAGTTAGGGAGGAGATAGGTCAGTCCAGGGAGGACGGACAGGTCAAGGGGGCGGGATGAGGTTAGTAGGTAGGAAATGGGAGTGGCGCTTGAGGTGGGAGGAGGGGATAGGTGGGAGGAAGGACAGGTTAGGGAGGCGGGGACGAGCTGGGCTGGTTTTCGGATGCGGTGGGGGAGGGGAGATTTTGAAGCTTGTGAAGTCCACATTGATAACATTGAGCTGCAGGGTTCCCAAGCGGAATATGAGTTGCTGTTCCAGCAACCTTCTCGTGGCATGATTGTGGCACTGCAGGAGGCCCAGGATGGACATGTCGTCTGAGGAATGGGAGGGGGAGTTGAAATGGTTCGCGACTGGGAGGTGCAGTTGTTTAGTGCAAACCGAGCGTAGCTGTTCTGCAAAGCCGTCCCCAAGCCTCCGCTTGGTTTCCCCGATGGAGAGGCGGCAACAACGGGAACAGCGGATGCTGTATACCACATGAGCAGATGTGCAGGTGAACATCTGCTTGATGTGGAAAGTCTTCTTGGTGCCAGGGATGGGGGTGATTGGGGAGGTGTAGGGGCACGTTTCGCAATTCCTGCGGTTGCAGGGAGAAGTGCCGGGTGTGGTGGGGCTGGAGGGGAGTGTGGAGTGGACATGGAGTCACGGACAGATGGTCCTTCTGGAATGCAGATAAGGGTGGGGAGGGAAAAATGTCTTCGTTGGTGGGGTCGGATTGCAGATGGCGGAAGTGTTGGAGGATGATGCGTTGGATCAGGAGGTTGGTGGGCTGGTACGTGAAGACGAGGGGGATTCTGTTTTGGTTGTTATTGCGGTGAGGGGGTGTGAGGGATGAATTGCAGGAAATGCAGGAGGCACAATCGAGGGCGTTCTCGACCACTGAGGAGGGGAAGTTGCAGTCCTTGAAAAACGAGGGCATCTGAGATGTACAGGAGTGGAATGCCTCATCCTGGGACCAGATGCGGCGGAGGTGAAGGAATTGTGAATAGGGGATGGCACTTTTGCAGGGAGGTGGGTGGGAGGAGGTGTATTCCAGGTGGCTGTGGGAGTCGCTGGGCGTGAAATGGATATCAGTTTCTAGGTGGTTGCCAGAGATGGAAACAGAGAGGTCCAGGAAGGAGAAAGAGGTATCAGAGATGGTCCAGGTATCTTAAGGTTGGGGTGGAAGGTGATGGTGAAGTGGATGAACAGTTCGAGCTCCTCGTGGGAGCACGAGGCGGCGCCGATACAGTCATCAATGCAACGGAGGGAGAGGTGGGGTTAAGGGCTAGTGTAGCGACGTAAGAGGGATTGTTCCATGTAACCTACAAAGAGGCAGGCATAGCTTGGGACAATGCGGGTACACATGGCCACCCTCTTTGTCTGCAGGAAGTGGGAGGAATTGAAAGAGAAGTTGTTGAGGGTGAGGTCGAGTTCGGCAAAGCATGAGTGTGTCAGTGGAGGGGGACGGGTAGGGCCTCCGGGACAGGAAGAAGCGGAGGGCCTTTCGGCCAACTGTATGGGGAATGCAGGTGTCTCGGGACTGGACGTCCATGGTAAAGATGAGGTGTTGGGGACTGGGGAATTGGAAGTTCTGGAGGAGGTGGAGGGCGTGAGTGGTGTCACGGACGTAGATAGGGAGTTCCTGGGCTAAGGGGGAAAAAATGGAGTCGGGATAGGTGGAGATAAGTTCAGTGGGGCAGGAGCAGGCGGAGACAATTGGTCGACCAGGGCAGTCAGGTTTGATGGACAAGCTCAGCAGGTCTGGCAACATCTGTGAAGGAGAAAACAGAGATAACGTTTCAGGTCTGGGAACCCTTCCTCAGAACTTCAGTACACTGCCGACACTTAGGTGCTATCTTACTCCAACCCTCTCAGTGCTGCAATAACCCAGATTTGATCCTCTATTCGCGTCGCACTCCCTCAGGACTGATCCTGTAATCGTGTGGCGCTGCCTCAGTAATGACCGTTAGACAACACTGCCCTTCCGCATTACTGACTGTCTGACAAACAGCCACTGCCTCACATTTGACTTGCCTACGATGAGGTACTATCTGAATTTGACTATCTCACAGTGCTTTACTGGGGGGTCTGTTATTTAGTGTTGATTTACAGTGGGCCTTGTGTTTTAGTTTTTATTAATTGGAGGCTCTGTGTTTTGGGGTTTTATTTTGCAGTCGTCTGTTTGAGGGTTTAGGGGGATTTTAGGGAGGATTTACAGGGTTTGTTTACAGGAAGGTCTATATTTTACACTTTATTTACAGCGGGCTCTGACTTTTATGGTTTCTTTACTGGGGGTTGTCCCGGCCCCAGCCTCCATCCCCAGCCTGTCGCAGCCCCGCCCCCAGCCAACGGAACTGACCCTAACCCCGGCCCGCAGCCTGTCCCGGCTCCCGGCCCTAACCCCAGACCTGACACGTATCACAGCCTGTCCTGGCCCGGAAACCAAGCCCCCAAACCCCACCCCTACCCTAACCGGCCCCGGCCCCAAACCTAACCAAAAACTTAGCCCCAATCCTAACTCTAAACCTGACCCCTGACCCGAGCATTCAGCCCCCAGCCGAATCAAGGCCGACAGTCTGTCGCAGCCCCGGCCCAGCCGAGCCCAACCCAATCCGGGTCTCCAGCCCAGACCATCACCGTAAACCAAGCCTTCGCCTCAGCCCTCCGACACTGTCCCCAAACCGAACCAACACCTTCGCCCCAATCTGGACCCTGACTCTAAACGCGGTCCCAGATCCCCAGCCCGGCCTGGCCCAGCCCGACCCAATCCAGGGCCCCAGACCAGACCATCACCGTAAACCTAGCCTTAGCCTCAGCCCTACGCACCGGCCCCAGATCACAGCCTTCCGCCCCTGTACCAGCCGTAACCCTAAACCCTACCCCAGACCCCAGCCACCAGCCTGTCACAGCCCCGACACTGCCGCATCTTGTCCCCGATACCAACCCTAACCCCAGACTGTCCCGGCCGCGGCCCCCACTTCACGAGCCCAGCCGGGGCCACCGGATACCGACCCTTACGCCTAGCCCTCGGCCCGAAGCCTGTCGTGGCCCCAGCTCAGGCACCCAGGCCCGACCCTACCCCACCCTGCCCAGACGCCAGCGACCGAGACCCAGACCCAGACCCAGCCATCATCGTCCCCAGCCCAACACTCCCCCGCAACCTGTCGCAGCCCTGACCCTGACGCCACCACCAACCACGGCCCTGAGCCTGACACTGACCCCGATAGCGACCCGTTTAAGGTCCCAGCACCCAGCCCGCAGCTGCGACCCTAATCTCTGCCTGTCCCAGACCCGAGCCCGTACCTAAGTCTAACCCCAGCCCCAGTCTCACCCGGCTCCCATCCTTCGACCTAATCCCAGCCTGTCCCTCTCCTGGCCCCGACTGTCCTGTGCCGGGGCCGTCGGCCATCCCACCACCCCCTCCCCACTCCCCCGACTGAGCTTGCCCAGGTCCTGGTCCCAGCCCCCAACTGCAGCCTCAACCCTGACGTCAACTCTTACCCTCGCCTCAGCCCTAACCCGAACCAGAGCCCCACCCTGACCCTCATCTGGCCTTAACCCTAACCTGTCTGAAGGTAAATACTGAGGAATTGCCTCAATGGTCAATACTCATGCAGTGCCTCAATGTAAACTGGTCAGAATTGACAGCCTCATTGTCAGACGGTCAGTGGCAGTGCTTGACAGTAGTGTCATGCTGAGGGACTGTCTCACTGTTAGAGGGTCCAGTGGGGTGAACAGTCTCAATATAATGGTGTGAGAAATAAGGGATTGCAATACGTTTGCAGGACCAGTACTGAGATAGTCCAGTAAAGTCAGAGGGCCAGGATTGAGCGAGGGCCTCATTATTATTGTGTCAGTACCGAGGGCACTGGCATATTGCCAGCCGGTTAGTTCTGAGACAGAGTCTCTTTGTCAGTGGGTCAGCACTGAGGCTTTACGTCAGTGTAATGGTGTCAAATTGGAGGCTTTGCCACAGACTGACGGTAAGTACTGAGGTATTTCAGCTCTATCAGGGTCAGAACCCAGGCACTACCTCATTAGCAAAAGATCACTTCTGCAGCAGTGAGAGAGGGTCAGACTGAAGGAGTGCCTCCTTGTCAGATGGTCAGTTCTGACACACTGCTCCTTTGTCAGAGGGTCATTGGTGAGGCAGTGCCTCTTTGTAATGGGATCAGAATTGTCAGGGGGGCAGTACTGAGCGAGAGCTTCATGATCAGAGGTCAATACTGAGAGAGTGTCTTATCAGAGATTCATTCCTAAGGGTGTGCTTCATTGTCAAAGAGTCCATTCTGAGGGAGGGCATCATGTGAGAATAAAAACGGAGATCCTTATTCTCAGACGGGAAATGCAGGGTTACAGGGAT
>NW_025966681.1:16605-34187 GCF_021869965.1 Rhincodon typus
TTTAAACTCCCACGAATACAGCCCGAACTGATCCAGTCTCCCTTCATCTCTCAATACCACCATCCCAGAAATCACTCTGGTAAATCTTTCAATCACTGTCACTATAACCAATCCATGAATCCCCTCAATAAGGCAGCCAACGAACCATCTGCCTTGTTCACCACATGCAGTAGGGTCAGGGTCAGGGTCATACTTGCTCTCAGCGACAGGTACAAGGACACTAAGGACTCAGTTCACCCCTCCCTTTCCCAATCTGTCACCCTTCAGATAATATATGGCTATTCAGTTTTTGCCCCTGAAGTCGATAAGTTCACATTTATGCGAGAGGTGGTTCATCTGCTACGTACTTAACCACTCATCAACTCAACTCAACCTGCCCTGAGATCCACCATATCATGGCCCCAACAGACAGGGTAACATACAGAGCCAAGACTGAGGAACAAGCCTCACGGAAGACATCGTTCAAGGCTCAACAACGATGGTATACCCAGAAACAGCCTACCAACCTCAGGTGTGTACCAGTTTAAAAGTACAGAACTATGGACGAAGAAAGACCAGGTGTTCGGCAACTAATTATTCACTTGGAACCATGTGACCACGAGTCCGTGGTCCAAACTCCACGGGAGCAAAAGGTGGCGGGCGCGACAGTTTAACCAATCAGATGACAAGGTCTGTGCATGAGCCCCACCTACGAACGACAGAGTCTCGCCCGTGAGGACCGGGGCGACGCCAATGACGTGTGGTTGCTCCAGTCAGCGGAGGCAGGGGAAGCTGACACCCCAACCCTACCCCTGTAACCCTGCACTTCCCATGGATAATTCACATAACTAGTCATCCCTGGACACAATGGGCATTTTAGCGTGTCCAATTCACCTAATCCACATATCTTTAGTCTGTCGGAGGAACCCGGAGCACCTGGAGGAAACCCACAAAGACATGGGAAGAATGTGCAAACCCCCCACACACAGTCACCTGAGACTGAATTGAACTCAGACTCTGGTGCTGTGAGGCAGCAGTGCTAACCACTGGCCACTCTGCTCGTTAGGACAATATTATTAAGAAGGGAGGTCCAGGGTTTTGACCCAGCGACAGTGAAGGAATGGTGACAAATTTAAAGTTTGGAGGGGATCTTGTCAAGAATGGTATTCCTGTGTATCTGCTGCCCTTGTGTTCCTCGATGAAGTAGTCACGTGTTTGGAAAGTGCTGTCTGAGGATTTTTGGTGGAATTTCTGCAGGGAACCTTGTATACGGTACACACTGCTGCGACTATGTGTTTGTGGTGGAGGGAGTGAATGTTTGTGGATGTGGTGCCAATCAAGTGGGCTGCTTTGTCCTCAACTTTGTTGATCTTCTTGTGTTGTTGGAGCTGCACCTGTCCAGGCAAGTGGGGAATATTCCATCACACGCCTGACTTGTGTCTTAATGTGGAGAGATTCAGAAGCTCAGGTTGTCTTTAGCCTTCTGAATGATGAAAAGTCTGCCGAGTGACTACCTCTCCTGGAATTTGCCGGTCTGTTCAGTTGTTGAGGCATTTACAACCAAGTCCTTGGAGGTGAAACAGTTGTTGCCCTGTAAATTTGATGTTTCAGTTCCATATGCATTCATTATGTTGCTTCCTCTCCATGTCCTGCTCTGACAGGTGCAACAGTGTCCCACAACATGAGCAGACGGTTGCTGCAACTTTCCACGTCCTCCACCCCACCCAGCAGAATTCTGACTGTATTAGCCTCATACATAACTCCCCCAATTTGGATGGTTTTCTCAACGCACAATTATCCCTTAACCTCTTCCACTCCTCCTCCTCGCCAATCCCATGGGGAGTTGGTCACTTGACTAACTGATGCATTCTTTTTAACATTCAGCCAGTGAAGGAAACAGAAGATCATCATTAACCTCTCCCCCCACCACCACACACACACTCCCATGCTGGTACAGAGTGGTGGTGAAGGAGCCATCTTTCAGAAAGAACCTTCTTCAACAAGACAATGCCTGCCATCACGAGAACAGATAAATCTTGTTTATTATTTACAGAAGAGGGTATTTTGCTTCAGTATGTCCCGGGACTGACATGTTTCTGTTAACCTGTGTTTTAGTGAAATTGATTATCTAATGGTTGCCCCTCTCTGCTCCAGTGCTATTAATTAGGATAATTGAAGATTACAATTATAGTTCGTCTCCTGCATTTGTAATTTCTCTCAGATTTTCTCTCGCTCTTTCTCCCTCTTGGTGGATGACTGTCTTCCTTCACAGTTGCATTCAATGTATTTCCAAGTCAGCATGGTGACTGGCTTGGAGGGGATTTTGAAGGTGGCATTTCTAATATGCTACCTTTGTTCTTCCAGACGGAAGTTGTCGTGGGTTTGTCTGAGGATCTTTAGTGATGTTCTGCAGTGCATCTTGTAGATAGCATACACTGCTGCTACTGACTGTCGGTGGTCGAGGTAGTGGATATTTGTGAATGTAGTGAAAGTCAAGCGTGCTGCTTTGTCCGAGATGGTTTAAAACTTCTTGTGTTGTTGGGGCTGCACTCATCCAGGCAAGTGGGGACTATTCCATCACACTCCTGACTTTTGCCTTGTAGATGGTGGACAGGCTTTTAGGAGTCAGGAGGAGAATTACTCCCTGTGGTATTCCTAGCTTCTGACCTGCTCTTGCACTGTGTTTATGTGGTGAGTGCAGTGGAGTTTCTGGTCAAAGATGACTCTCAGGATGTTGATAGTGGGGAGTCAGTGATGTTAACACTGTAGAATGCCAAGGGGCAGAGGTTAGATTGTCTCTTATTGGAGATGGTTGTATTATGTGACACAAATGTGATTTGCACTTTTTGGCTCAAGCCAGGTCTGGTTGCATTTGAACAAGGACTGCTTCAGTATCTGAGGAGGTGCGAATGGTTGTGAACATTGTGCAATCATCAGTGAACATCCCCTCATTGTAAAGTGTTCAGAATTGAGGGTATGCCACATAATTAGACATTCAGTACTGAGGGGGTGACTCATTGTCAGAGGTTCAACATTGAGGCAGTGCCACATGCCAAAGGGGTTAGAATTGAAGGAGTGCCACTTGATTACAGGACCCGTGCTGAGGTATTGCAGCACTTACAGACGGTCGAACTGAGGGAATGCTTTATTGACAGAGGGTCAGTCTTGAGGTATTGAAGCACAGTCAGACGTTCAGTACTGAGGGTGCCCCTCATGGCCAGTGGGTTAATACTGAGTCAGTTCCTCAATGTAATGGGGTCAGGATTGAGGGAGTGCGAAATGATTAAAGGATCAGGACGGGCAATACAGGACTGTCAGTGATTCAGATCTGTAGGAGTCAGAGGGTCAATACGGAGGCAGTGCCTCATTGTGTAGGTGTTGGAATTGAGGGAGTGCCAACTGATTAGAGAGTGTTTCCAGAGGCATTGTGTCACGGTCAATGGGTTAGAACTGAGGGAGTGCCACATATTAAGAGGATTGGTACTGAGGTATTTGCAGCAGTGTGGGAGTGCCTCGTTCTCAGAGGATATTACTGAGAAAGTGCTTTATTGTCAGTGTAACATGGAGTCATAGAATCGCAGATGTACAGTATGAAAACAGACGCTTTGGTCCGACTCGTCCATACTGACCAGATAGATAATTAATTATCTTGATCGAGGTGTGCAGGGGACAATTTCCAAGTTATTAGATGCCATTAAACTTGAGAATTGTAAATTGTGAGAAGAATAGTGTGGAACTCTAAAAGTGCATTGAAAAGTTGATGGAGTGAGCAGATCGGTGTAATATGAGGTACAATGCGGAGAAGTATAAGGTGATGCACTTTGTCTTTCAAGTGTTTTTCCGACCAACGTAAAATAGGAGTATGGACGTGCACAGTTGAAATGATGGTAGCAGTACAGCTGGAGAGAGCAAGAAATGAAGCATACAGCCTTTATTAATAGGGGTATAGAGTATACGAGTAAGAAGTTGACGATTTTGAACTTCTGCAAGGTAAGTTCAATTTCAGCTGGAGTATTGTGCACAGTTGTGGCCTGCACATTATAGGAAAAAGGCAAATGCATTGATGTGCTGTTTATTACTAGAATGGTTCCAGGTAGGAAAAGCTTCAGATACAAGAATATATTGAAGAGTTTGGGATTGTTCTGTCTCAACAGCAGGCTGAGAAGAGATGGAATTGAGGTATTTTGAAATCGCGAGTGGGCTAAACAGAGTAGATAGGGAGAAGATGTCCCTGCTCGTAGAAGAGCTTTATCACACAGTGTGCAGTTAGGTTATGGAGTGCACTGCTGTAAATGTGATGAATGAGGTTCAATGGAGACGTACAGAGACCATTGGATGAAAATGGTGTGCAGGTGATAGGCGCAAAAAGGATTTGCATGAGATGATAGTGACAACTCAGTATGATGGGCCAAATGGCCTCTTTCCCCTTCTGTAATTTTGCGATTTGGTGTATCCAAAAATTACCTGAAATTTATTACAAACACCAATAAAACAACACTGTTACGACTTAACCATCTTTCAAAGGATTACTTTGACTTCAAAATGGTTTTGTGGACTCTCCGAAGACAGATAACATCGGGTTTAAAATGACACAGACGCTGAGGGTCAATACTGAAGCAGTACCTCATTGTAACAGGGTGAGAAATGAGGATGTGCCTCTTGATTGGACAGCCAGTACTGAGATTTTGCAAGTCGATCACAGTGTAAATATTGAATGAATGCCTCATTGTCAGAGCGTCAGAACTGTGGGAGTGCATACTTGTCAGAGGGTCAGTACTGAGGCAGTGCCTCATTGTGCAGATGTCAGAATTGAAGCAGTGTCACATGATGGGAGGGTCAGTCCTGAGGTATTACAGCACTGTCAGTGGTTAAGAACTGTGGCAATGCTTCCTTATCATATGGTCAGTCCTGAGCAGGTGCCTTAATATCAAATGTTCAGTCCCGATAGAATGCCTCAACATCGGGAGTCATTACTGAGTCAGTGCCTGTTTGTCAAAGGTACAGTACAGAGGGTGTGCATCATTGTCAGAGGTTCAATTCAGAGGCAGTACCTGACTGTAAGGGGGTCAGATCGGAGTGTGCCACATGTTTAGATGCTCAGTTCTGTGGTAGTGCAACACTCTAAGTGGGTCAGTTCTGAGGCATTGCCTCATTGTCAGAGGATCATTACTGAGGAACTGTCTCATTTGAAGAGGGTAAGAATTGAAGGGGTCTCACACGTTTAGATTATCAGTACGGAGGTATTGCAGATCTATCAGAAGGTTAGTCCTGAGGGACTGCGTCGTTGTCAGCAGGTCAGTTTGGAGGAAGTGCTTCACTGTCAGAGCATTGGTCCTGAGCGAGTACCTCATTGTGAGAGTCAGAATCAAGGGAGTGCTCACATTTTAACAGTCAGTACATGTAGTCAGCACTGTCATGGGGTGAGTACGAAGGGTCCATTCTGAAGCAGTGCCTCAATGTAATGGGATCAGAATGGATGCAGGGCCACACGATTAGCGGTTTCGCCCGAAGGAATGGAAGTACTGTCAGATCTCATTGCCGTAATATGGAGGTGTCGATGTTGGACTGAAGGAGGAGTGAGGCTCCAAACGCTTATGTTTTCAAATAAACGTGTTGGACTGTAACCTGGTATCGCATGACTTCAGACCTCGTTGCCATCGCGTCAGAACTGTGGGAGTACATTATAGTCACTGGGTCAGTACTGAGGGAGTGCCTCATTGTCAGAGGGTCAATATTGCGGCAGTGCCTCATTGAAATGGAGTCAAGATTGAGGGTGTGCCTCACGATTACAGAGTCAGTACTGAGGAACTGCAGCTCTGTCAGAGAATCAGTTCTGAGGTAAGACTGGAATGTCAGTCCAGAGGCTCACTGGTCGATAGTTCCCTGGCTCTGCCTCAGCCTCAATACTGACCCTCTGACAATTATGCACTCCCACTGATCTTACCCTCCAACAGTGCTGAAATGCCACAGTACTGATCCTTTCATCAGAATCATAGAATTCCCACAGTGTAAAACAGGCCATTAAGCCCAAATCCACACTGACCTTACTAAGCGCATCTGACCCATCCGCTTAACCCATCCCTGTAACCCTGCATTTCCCGTCTGAGAATAAGGATCTCCCGCAGTATTCTCACATGATGCCCTCCCTCAGAATGGACTCTTTGACAATGAAGCACACCCTTCGGAATGAATCTCTGATAAGACACTCTCTCAGTATTGACCTCTGATCATGAGGCTCTCGCTCAGTACTGCCCCCCTGACAATTCTGATCCCATTACAAAGAGGCACTGCCTCACCAATGACCCTCTGACAAAGGAGCAGTGTGTCAGAACTGACCATCTGACAAGGAGGCACTCCTTCAGTCTGACCCTCTCTCACTGCTGCAGAAGTGATCTTTTGCTAATGAGGTAGTGCCTGTGTTCTGACCCTGATAGAGCTGAAATACCTCGGTACTTACCGTCAGTCTGTGGCAAAGCCTCCAATTTGACACCATTACACTGAAGTAAAGCCTCAGTGCTGACCCACTGACAAAGAGACTCTGTCTCAGAACTGACCGGCTGGCAATATGCCAGTGCCCTCGGTACTGACACAATAATAATGAGGCCCTCGCTCAATCCTGGCCCTCTGACTGTACTGGACTATCTCAGTACTGGTCCTGCAAACGTATTGCAATCCCTTATTTCTCACACCATTATATTGAGACTGTGCACCCCACTGGACCCTCTAACAGTGAGACAGTCCCTCAGCATGACACTACTGTCAAGCACTGCCACTGACCGTCTGACAATGAGGCTGTCAATTCTGACCAGTTTACATTGAGGCACTGCATGAGTATTGACCATTGAGGCAATTCCTCAGTATTTACCTTCAGACAGGTTAGGGTTAAGGCCAGATGAGGGTCAGGGTGGGGCTCTGGTTCGGGTTAGGGCTGAGGCAAGGGTAAGAGTTGACGTCAGGGTTGAGGCTGCAGTTGGGGGCTGGGACCAGGACCTGGGCAAGCTCAGTCGGGGGAGGGGGGAGGGGGTGGTGGAATGGCCAACGGCCCGGGCACAGGACAGTCGGGGCCAGGAGAGGGACAGGCTGGGATTAGGTCGAAGGATGGGGGCCGGGTGAGGCTGGGGCTGGGGTTAGAGTTAGGTACGGGCTCGGGTCTGGGACAGGCAGAGATTAGGGTCGCAGCTGCGGGCTGGGTGCTGCGACCTTAAACGGGTCGCTATCGGGCACAGGGTCAGGCTCAGGGCCGTGGTTGGGATTAGCGTCAGGGTCAGGGCTGCGACAGGTTGCGGGGGAGTGTTGGGTTGGGGACGATGATGGCTGGGTCTGGGTCTGGGTCTCGGTCGCTGGCGTCTGGGCAGGGTGGGGTAGGGTCGGGCCTGGGTGCCTGAGCTGGGGCCACGACAGGATTCAGGCCGAGGGCTAGGGGTAAGGGTCGGTGTCCGGTGGCCCCGGCTGGGCTCGTGAAGTGGGGGCCGCGGCCGGGACAGTCTGGGGTTAGGGTTGGTGTCGGGGACAAGCTGCGGCAGTGTCGGGGCTGCGACAGGCTGGTGGCTGGGGTCTGGGGTCGGGTTTAGGGTTACGGCTGGTACAGGGGCCGAAGGCTGGGATCTGGGGCCGGTGCGTAGGGCTGAGGCTAAGGTTCGGTTTACGGTGATGGTCTGGTCTGGGACCCTGGATTGGGTCGGGCTGGGCCAGGCCGGGCTGGGGATCTGGGACCGCGTTTAGAGTCAGGGTCCAGATTGGGGCGAAGGTGTTGGTTCGGTTTGGGGACAGTGTCGGAGGGCTGAGGCGAAGGCTTGGTTTACGGTGATGGTCTGGGCTGGAGCCCCGGATTGGTTCGGGCTCGGCTGGGCTGGGGCTGCGACAGGCTGTCGGCCTTGATTCGGCGGGGGGCTGAATGCTCGGGTCAGGGGTCAGATTTAGAGTTAGGATTGGGGCTAAGTTTTTGGTTAGGTTTGGGGCCGGGGCCGGGGCCGGTTAGGGTAGGGGTGGGGTTTGGGGGCTTGGTTTCCGGGCCAGGACAGGCTGTGATACGTGTCAGGTCTGGGGTTAGGGCCGGGAGCCGGGACAGGCTGCGGGCCGGGGTTCGGGTCAGTTCCGTGGGCTGGGGGCGGGGCTGCGACAGGCTGGGGATGGAGACTGGGGCCGGGACAACCCCCAGTAAAGAAACCATAAAAGTCAGAGCCCGCTGTAAATAAAGTGTAAAATATAGACCTTCCTGTAAACAAACCCTGTAAATCCTCCCTAAAATCCCCCTAAACCCTCAAACAGACGACTGCAAAATAAAACCCTGAAACACAGAGCCTCCAATTAATAAAAGCGAAAACACAAGGCCCACTGTAAATCAACACTAAATAACAGACCCCTCAGTAAAACACTGTGAGATAGTCAAATTCAGATAGTACCTCATCGTAGGCAAGTCAGATGTGAGGCAGTGGCTGTTTGTCAGACAGTCAGTAATGCGGAAGGGCTGTGTTGTCTAACGGTCATTACTGAGGCAGCGCCACACGATTACAGGATCAGTCCTGAGGGAGTGCGACGCGAATAGAGGATCAAATCTGGGTTATTGCAGCACTGAGAAGGTTGGAGTAAGATAGCACCTAAGTGTCGGCAGCGTACTGAAGTTCTGAGGAAGGGTTCCCAGACTTGAAACGTTATCTCTGTTTTCTCCTTCACAGATGTTGCCAGACCTGCTGAGCTTTTCCATCAAACCTGACTGCCCTGGTCGACCAATTGTCTCCGCCTGCTCCTGCCCCACTGAACTTATCTCCACCTATCTCGACTCCATCTTTTCCCCCTTAGTCCAGGAACTCCCTATCTACGTCCGTGACACCACTCACGCCCTCCACCTCCTCCAGAACTTTCAATTCCCCAGTCCCCAACACCTCATCTTTACCATGGACGTCCAGTCCCGAGACACCTGCATTCCCCATACAGTTGGCCGAAAGGCCCTCCGCTTCTTCCTGTCCCGGAGGCCCTACCCGTCCCCCTCCACTGATACACTCATGCTTTGCCGAACTCGACCTCACCCTCAACAACTTCTCTTTCAATTCCTCCCACTTCCTACTGACAAAGAGGGTGGCCATGTGTACCCGCATTGTCCCAAGCTATGCCGGCCTCTTTGTAGGTTACATGGAACAATCCCTCTTCCATCGCTACACTCGCCCTTAACCCCACCTCTTCCTCCGTTGCATTGATGACTGCATCGGCGCCGCCTCGTGCTCCCACGAGGAGCTCGAACTGTTCATCCACTTCACCATCACCTTCCACCCCACCCTTAAGATACCTGGGCCATCTCTGATACCTCTTTCTCCTTCCTGGACCTCTCTGTTTCCATCTCTGGCAACCACCTAGAAACTGATATCCATTTCACGCCCACCGACTCCCACAGCCACCAGGAATACACCTCCTCCCACCCACCTCCCTGCAAAAGTGCCATCCCCTATTCACAATTCCTTCACCTCCGCCGCATCTGGTCCCAGGATGAGGCATTCCACTCCTGTACATCTCAGATGCCCTCGTTTTTCAAGGACTGCAACTTCCCCTCCTCAGTGGTTGAGAACGCCCTCGATTGTGCCTCCTGCATTTCCTGCAATTCATCCCACACACCCACTCACCGCAATAACAACCAAAACAGAATCCCCCTCGTCTTCACGTACCAGCCCACCAACCTCCTGATCAACGCATCACCCTCCAACACTTCCGCCACCTGCAATCCGACCCCACCAACGAAGACATTTTTCCCTCCCCACCCTTATCTGCATTCCAGAGGGACCATCTGTCCGTGACTCCATGTCCGCTCCACACTCCCCTCCAGCGCCACCACACCTGGCACTTTTCCTTGCAACCACACGAAGTGCTACACCTGCCCCTACACCTCCCCAATCACCCCCATCCCTGGCCCCAAGAAGACTTTCCACATCAGGCAGATGTTCACCTGCACATCTGCTAATGTGGTATACTGCATCCGCTGTTCCCGTTGTTGCCGCCTCTCCATCGGGGAAACCAAGCGGAGGCTTGGGGACCGCTTTGCAGAACACTTACGCTCGGTTTGCACTAAATAACTGCACCTCCCAGTCGCGAACCATTTCAACTGCCCCTCCCATTCCTCAGACGACATGTCCATCCTGGGCCTCCTGCAGTGCCACAATGATGCCACGAGAAGGTTGCTGGAACAGCAACTCATATTCCGCTTGTGAACCCTGCAGCTCAATGTCATCAATGTGGACTTCACAAGCTTCAAAATCTCCCCTCCCCCACCGCATCCGAAAACCAGCCCAGCTCGTCCCCGCCTCCCTAACCTGTCCTTCCTCCCACCTTTCCCCTCCTCCCACCTCAAGCGCCACTCCCATTTCCTGCCTACTAACCTCATCCCGCCCCCTTGACCTGTCCGTCCTCCATGGACTGACCTATCTCCTCCCTAACTCCCCACCTACACTCACCTTTACTGGCTCCATCCCCGCCTCTTTGACCTGTCTGTCTCCTCTCCACCTATCTTCTCCTCTATCCATTTTCTATCCGCCTCTCCCTCTCTCCCTATTTATTTCAGAACCCCCTTCCCATCCCTCATTTCTGAAGAAGTGTCAAGTCCCGAAATGTCAGCCTTCCTGTTGCTCTTCTGCTGCTTGGCCTGCTGTGTTCATCAAGCTCTACAACTTGTTATCTCAGATTATCCAGCATCTGCAGTTCCTACTATGTCTGCTAACGCAGTAAACGTGTTTGATGTCCTGCAAGTTATTCAAGTCCTGGGAGACGGCTGCTGAGGGCTGATTAGTATTATGCTCTTTCATAGCTTCGGTTGACACGATGGTGTTGTTCTGAACAGATAAGAAAATTAACACATACTCAGGGATAGTCTCTGATGCAGACACAGTTTAGGCAACTGTTAGCAAAATAAGGCCGTGAGGATTAAAACTGTGAAAAGGCAGTAAATGGGGAGGAAGGAACATTTTAATTTAGTCTCCCTTTAATAGAGAAAAGTATGACAAGATCGCAGTTTTATGAATGAAATGCGGTAATAGTAAACATAGTACGATAGTAAGTGGTCAGTAAAGTTATGAATGAATGAGAGCGCGAGAGTGATAATATGGAGCGCTTGTGAGTGCATTGGTAAAGAGGACTTTTAGTACAACAGTAAAGAGGCTTGCACTAGTAATTATTTACCAAAATTCACTGGACTCTGGGGTGGTTCCCGCAGATTGGAAAACAGCCAATGTGACGGCACTGTTTAAAAAAGGAAGGAGACAAAAAGCAGGTAACTATAGGCCAGTTAGCTGAACTTCGGTTGTGGGGAAAATGCTTGAATCCATCATTAAGGAAGATAATAGCAAGACAACCGGATATAAATTGTCCCATTGGGAACACCCAGCATGGGTTCATGAAGGGTAGGTCATGTTTAACTAACTTGGTGGAATTCTTTGAGAACATTACTTGCATGGTGGACAATGGGGACCCTGTGGATGTCGTGTATCTGGATTTCCAGAAGGCATTTGACAAGGTGCCACACTAAAGGCTGCTACATAAGATAAAGTTGCACGATATTACAGGTAATGTATTGGCATGGATAGAGGATGTTTGACCAGTAGAAAATAAAGAGTACGGGTAAATGGATGTTTTGCTGGTTGGCGGTCAGTGGCTAGTGGGGTGCCTCAGGGTTCAGTGTTGGGACTGCAATTGTTTACAATTGACATAGATGATTTGGAGTTGGGGACTAAGTGTGGTGTGTCAAAATTTGCAGATGACACTGAGATGAGCGGTAGAGTAAAGTGTGCAGAAGACACTGAACGTCTGCAGAGGGATATATAATCGAAGTGAGCAGTCAAACGTCTGGCAAATGTTGTACAAAATGTGAGTTCATCCATTTTGGTAGGAATAACAACAAAATGGTCTATGGTTTAAATCGTAAAAAATTGCAGCATGCTGCTGTGCAGAGGGACTTGGGTGTCCTTGTGCATGAATCGCTAAAAGTGGTATTGCAGGTGCAGCAGGTAATTAAAAAGGCAAATAGAATTTTGTCTGTCATTGCTCGAGGGATGGAGTTTAAAAACAGGGAGGTAATGCTGCAGCTGTATGAGGTCCTGGTGAGGCCGCACCTGGAGTACTGTGTGCAGTTTTGGTCTCCTTACTTGAGAAGGGATATACTGGCACCGGACGGGGTGCAGAGGAGATTCACTCGGTTGATTTTAGAGTTGAGAGGGTTGGAATATGAGGAGAGACTGAGCAGGCTGGGATTATACTCATTGGAGTTCAGAAGATTGAGAGGAGATCTTGTAGAAACATGCAAGATTATGAAGGGAATAGATAAGGTGGAGGCAGGGAGACTGTTTCCACTAGCAGGTGAAACTAGGACTTTGGGCATAGCCTCAAAATAAAAGGAAGCAGATGTAGGACTGAGTACTGGACGAACTTCTTCACCCAAAGGGTTGTGAATCTGTGGAATTCCCTGCCCAGTGAAGCGGTTGAAGCTACCTCGCTGAATGTTTTTAAGGCAAGGCTAGATAAATTTATGAACAGTGAAGGAATTAAGGTTTATTTTGAGCGGGCGGGTAAGTGGAGCTGAGTCTCAAAAAGATCGGCCATAATTTTATTGAACAGCGGGGCAGACTGGAGGGGCCAGATGGCCTCCTCCTGCTCTCAGTTCTAATGTTCTTATGTAATAATGTTAAAGTGCCTTACAAAAACCACAGAAAAGGATATTTTAAGGCGATTGACCCTGCATTACTAAAGACGCGTGAGCCAGAGGTTCTGAGGAAGGATCACCTGACCCGAAACGTTAACTCTTTTTTTTTTCTCCCTCACTGATGCTGCCAGACTTGCTGAGCTTTCCCAGAAACTTTGTATTTTTTCCTGATTTGCAGCATCCGCAGTTCTTCGTGTTTTTACTATGTGTTTTGGTATTTATTTACAGGGGACTCTTTATTTATAGCTAGCTCTGTCTTTTAGGATTTATTTGTAAGGGGCCCTGTTTTACGGATAATTTACAGGTCGCCTCGATGTTGGGGTGTATTGACAGGAGCTCTGTGTTTTCGAATTTATTTAGAGGGAGCACTGTGTTTTACATTATACTTCCAAGGGCATCTGTTTTACAGGTCATTTAAAGGGGTCTGTGTATTTGAGGGTATAATTACAGGGGGTTCTGTTTTAAGGATTATTTGAATGAAGCTACGTATTTTACAGGTTATTGAAAGGGGTCTCTGTTTTAGGGTTTGTTTGCAGGAGGCTGTTTATTTATGGGTAGCTTTGTCTTTTTAGTGTTATTTGTAAGGGGCCCTGTCTTACGGATAATTTACAGGTGGGCTAAGTGTTGGGGTGCAATTAACGGTGCTCAGTGTTTTCGGATTTATTGAGAAGGATCCCTGTGTCTTACCTTATACTTCCTGGGCAATGTGTGTGAGAGTTCATTTAAAAGGTTCTGTGTATTTGAGCGTTTAATTACAGGGGTCTCTGTTATTGAAGTTTGTTTAAATAGGACTCTGTGATTTAGGGGTTATTTACAGTGAAGTCCACTTTTTACAGGTCATTGAAAGGGGTCTCTGTGTTTGAGGGCCTCTGTGCAGGCGGCTTCGTGTTTAAAGGCCCAGAGTACGGCTGAATCTGGGTTCGGTTTGGGCCTGAGACTATGGCTCGTGTAGGATGAGGCCAGCGTTAGGGCTAAGGGTTATGGTTTGGGTTAGGCTTTGGGCTGAAGTTAGGCTTCGGGCTGAAGTTAGGCTTTGCGCTTACGCGAGTGCGAGCGTTAGGGCTGAATCTAAGGTTACGGTAAGGGATATATCTGAGAGTCGGGAGAAAGAAAGCAGCTTCGCATACCGAGAGCCGGAGGGAGAGCAACTGCGTATACTAAAGGAGACTCGGGATGTATTGTAAACTTAACAGGTCAAATAGTATTACAGATTCATATGATCCCATTACCAGGAGGCACTGCCGCAGAACTTACCCGCTAACAATGAGGAATTTGCCTGGTCCAGGCAAGTATTGAAGCACTGACAGAGGGACAGAACTGCTGGACAACATTATAATCAGAGCGTCAATACTGAGGTAGCGCCTCATTGTAAGAGAGTCAGAACTGAGGAAGTGCCTGACATTTATAGGGTCTGTAATGAGGTAATGCAGCAACACCAGAGCGTCAGAACTGTTGGGGTGCATTATTGTGAGACGGTCAATACTGCGGTAGTGTCTTATTCTCAAGGGGTTAGACTTATGGGAGTGCCACACGATTGCAGCACTGTGACAATGTAAGACTGAGGCACTCCCTCATTGTCAGATAGTCAGTACTGTCAGAGCTTCAGTACTGAAGCAGTGCCTCATTGTCAAATGGTCCGCACTGAGCTATTGCAGCAGTGTCAGTTGGTTAGAACTCTGGGAGTGTATCAGTCATAGTGTCAAGACTGAGGCTGAGCCTTATTCTAAATTCTTACTGGGGGAGCGCTACATAACTAAATTACATTTTTTTTTTAAGTGGGGCATCGGCTGAATGTGATCCTCTGAGAATTGTGCACTCGTTCAGTACTGACACTACAACATAGAGGGACAGCCTCAAGCGGACCGTCTGACAATGAGGCATTCTCTCAGGACAATAATCTTTAATTGTAAACTAATCTGTAATACTATTTGACCTGTTAAGTTTGCAAAACATCCCGAGTCTCCTGTAGATTACGCAGTTGCTCTCCCTCTGGTTCTGTCTCTGGTTATGCGAAGCTGCTTTCTTTCTCCCTGCCCCCAGAAATAACCCTACCCCAAACCTAAAGCCGAGATTCCGCCCTAACGCGAATGCTCTGAGCCTAACTTCAGGCCAAACCCTGAGCCTTCGCCTCAGGCCCGACACAAACCATAACCCTCAGCCCCAGCGCTGACCCTAACCTCACCTCTCATGCTAGCCTCAGCCCTGCACAAAAGCCCGCGAACACCGAGCCGCCTGTAAATATACCCTCAGAAACGCCTTTCAATACCCGCAAAACGCGGAGCTCACAGTAAATAACCCCTAAAATATAGAGCCCCATTTAAACAAATCTTAAAAACAAAGCCTCCTGTAATTATACCCTCAAATACACGGACCCCTTTAAATGAACTCTAACACACATCACCCAGGAAGTAGAAGGTAAAACATAGGACCCCCTCTAAATAAATCCGAAAACACTGAGCACCTGCAATTACACTCCAACTCAGCCCACCTGTAAATTATCCGTAAGACAGGGCCCCTTACAAATAAACTTTGAAAAGATAGACGTACCTATAAATAACAGTCCCCGGTAAATTAATCCGAAGACAGAGACGCCTTTCAGTAACCTGTAAAACAAAGACCACTATAAATAATCCCTAAAACACAGAACATCGTGTACAGATACCCTAAAACACAGACATCCCTGTGAATGAACTCTGAAACACACAGCCTCCTGTAAATATTCTCCAAAGCAGAGTCTCATTTGAAAAAATGCTAAAAACGGAGCCCCCTGTATATACACCCTTAGCACAGGGACCCCTTTATATATAACCGAAGAAAGGTCCCTCAGGAAATAAAGTGGAAAAGACAAAGCCCCCAGTAAGGAACCATGAAGTGTAAAATATAGATCTCCCAGTAAATAAACCCTGAAACAGTGCCCCCCTGCAAATCCTCCCTAAAACTAAGCCTCCTGTAAATAAACTCTCAGAGGAGACCCTAAAACACAGAGCCTCCACTTAATAAAGCCTAAAACACAAGCTCACTGTAAATCAACACTAAATAGCACAGCTCCCAGTACAGCACGGCGAATTGTTCGGATTGAGATAGTACATCATAGTCTGAGGCAATGCCTCTTTGACAAGGAGTCAGTAATGGGGAGGTGTAGTGTTGTCTGATGGTCATTGTTGAGGTAGAGCCACATTGTAGTAGAGTCAGAATTGAGGGAGCGCCTCATTGTACTCGGGTCAGGACTGAGGGAGCGCCTCATTGTCAGTGGGTCAAGACTGAGGAAGCGCCTCATTGTCAGCGGGTCAGGACTGAGGGAGAGCCCCATTGTCAGAGGGACAGAACTGAGGGAGCGCGTCATTGTACTAGGGTCAGGACTGAGGGAGCGCCTCATTGTTCTCGGGTCAGGACTGAGGGAGCGCCTCATTGTTCTCGGGTCAGGACTGAGGGAGCGCCTCATTGTTCTAGGGTCAGGACTGAGGGAGCGCCTCATTGTCAGCGGGTCAGGACTGAGGTAGCGCCTCATGGTCAGCGGGTCAGGACTGAGGGAGGGCCTCATTGTCAGCGGGTCTGCACTGAGGAAGCGCCTCATTGTCAGCGGGTCAGGACTGAGGGAGAGCCTCATTTTCAGCGGGTCAGGACTGAGGGAGCGCCTCATTGTCAGCGGGTCAGGACTGAGGGAGCTCCTCATTGTCAGCGGGTCAGGACTGAGGGAGCGCCTCATTGTTAGCGGGTCAGGACTGAGGTATTTGAAGTCGGCCAATCATGGGCGTCGGTCTTTTTATTCGTTTAAAGTTAGAGAATGCCAGAAAGATTATCAACCCTACATGATTTGACTGGGTTGGGAATTACTTAATGACAGCAGAAAGTTCAGTAGCCTAATTACCGAGGCTGGCTCTTGAGATTTCACGATTGCCGGTTTACTCATTCTTTCATTCAATTTCACGGAAGCGCTATTTTGAGAGTAGCTTTCTTAAAGGGTTACGCGGACTCTGTTCAATATGTATCGAACAGAGACGTGGTAACGCAGAAAACTTGTCTGATGTCCCGCAAGATATTCAAGTCCTGGGAGACGTTTGTTGAGGGCTTATTAATATTATAATTTTTCATAGTTTCAGGTGACACGATGGATGGGATCGTATCGTTCTGAATAGATTAGAAAATTACCACATACTCAGGGATTGACTCTGATGTAGACACAAGTTTGGACATTGTTTGCAACAAGGGTTCAAACTGTGAAAAGGCAGTAATGGGGTGTAAGGAACATTTTAATTTCGTTTCCTTTTATCAGTGAAAATAATGACAAGAATGCAGTTTTATGAATGAATGAATCAAATGCGGTAATAGTAAACACAGTACGCTAATGAGTGGTCAGTAAAGATATGAATGAATGAGGGTGCGAGATTGGTCATATGGAGCGCTTGTGGGTGCATTGGTAAAGAGGACCTTTCGTACAACAGTAAAGAGGCTTATGATACAGTGTCACACAAAAACCACAGAAAAGGATATTTTAAGGCGATTGACCCTGTATTACTAAACACACGCCAGCCAGACTCCAGGAGCCTTGTTTAGTGCTAACCGATATGAGTAAACAGGGCAGACCACAGGATATCCAGGGGCAAAGGTTATAAGATAAGCAAGTGACCACATGAGCGAACGATTACTGCGTGCTTGAATCCGACTGGTGAATATGTGATACATAACCATTTGATCTGACTGACTGCCTCGTTAATTGAAAACCGAAGGAACTGCAGATGCTTTAAATCAGGAACAAAAACAAAATAGCTGAAATATCTCAGCAGGTCTGGCAGCATTTGTGAAGGCAAAAACAGGTAACGTTTAGGGTTCGTGTGCAGGGTGCTCTGTGTTTTGGATTATTTAGAGGGGGCTCTGTTTTAGGGTTTCTTTAGAGACGACTCTGTGTTTTCTGGTTTCTTACTGGGTT
>NW_025966682.1:0-34187 GCF_021869965.1 Rhincodon typus
TCCTGACTTGAAAATATATCACCGTTCCTTCACTGTGTCAAAATCTTTGAATTCCCTTCCTTAGGGCATTGTGAGTCTATCTACAGCACAGACTGCAGCAGTTCTAGAAGGTAGCTCACCATCACCTTCTCAAGGGCAACCAGGGATGGACAATAAATGCTGCCCAGCCAGCGATGCCACATCCCATGCAAGCATTTTTTTTATATTAATAAAGTACCATCACATTGAGCTTTGTGGTTCTCAAAATCTCAAGTAAGATTTAATTGATTCTGACACCTTGTGGCTATGGTTTCCATCTAGTAAGCTTTCTGGTACATTTATGTGGAGAACGAATCTGGTACAAACGTAGAGTGGAAATCTGTCTGGATGGATTGATCGTAAATCACATCATCAGTACACCATTAGCTTTGTGACATCCTTAAACGAAAATGTTCTAATGGAAAGGTAGATTAATTTTATGTCTAAAATACCCAGTGAATTCCTGGTGGACATGAGTTTGATATACAGTTACACATCTGCCATTAATACTGCTAGTAAACAGACAAAAATTAAAATAAAGTACTTGATACCCATGTGGGCAACTCAACAATCGTCTTCTTTCATAAATAATACATTTCAACAATGGACCTCAGCTATTTTAGAATACGGCAACTTGACATTCTCATGGTTGGACTGTTCATAAGGGCATTAAAAAAAATGAATGTGGATCGGCCATTCTGCTCTTCCAGCCTACTGCTTCATTCACTAAGATCGTGACTGATCTACCTCAATTACAACTTCCTCCTCTAAAATCCCGACATCTACTTATCGCTTCTGTCTTGCATATATTCAAATGACTGAGGATCCACTCGTAGAGTAACGAATTCCGAAGTTTCGCATGCCACTGAGTGAAGAAATTTGGAGTAATCTCAGTCCAAGATTGATCCCCCTATCTTTCCCAGTCAGGGGAACCAACCTCCTAAGAGCTACCCTGGCGAGTGCTTTAGATCTTGTGTTTCGGTACAACCACCTGTTGCTCTATTTCTCGCTTCCCTTCTCCTCCACCACCACAGCCCGCTCCCCCCCCCCCCCCCGCCACACCACCCTACCACCTTCTTACAACAGTCTCCTCACCTCGACTCTTTGAGATTGCTGCTTATGTACTGAGTATAAATTTAATTCTGAGATCCAGTGCATGTCAGCAGTGATGATATTGCGAGGTGATACTTTGCTAAAAATTATACTGAGAAATACTGAAAAATCAGTCGCAATATATTCGTGAAAGAAAAACTACTCCCACGAGTCATGTTCGCGACGGCCAGAGCCACAGATTAAAGGTTGAGTAAGGGGTAGATGAGGATGTGAGGATTTTTTACGCAATGACCTGGAACACTCCTCCGTGAGGGGGTGGTAGTGGAGACAATGAATGATTTCAAAAGGAAATTGGATAGACCCTTGAAGGTAATAAGCTTTCAGGGGCAACATGATTGAATGGTATGATCTACAGAGTGCTGACATGGAACGCAATAGGCCAAATGGCCTCTTACTGAAAGGCAATGACTCTTAAAAGAGGAATAGTCAAAAATCATACACTGCCCAGTTGTGGGGCATTAGTGCTGTGCCCATTCCCTAGCGGGTAGCACTTTATCACTAGTTTTGTAACATTATCATTAGGTTATCATTAGTTTTGGAACCTGAATAAACAAATACTCCTAAAAGCTGAAACACCTGTTTGCAGGCCAAAATAGATTGGCATTATAAAATATTCAAGAGGCACTCGTAAATTACAGGCTATAGCAACCTTCAATACCTTTTAAAAGGGTTGGTCACATTTTTATCGTGGATGTTGCAAGGAGCAGCTTTTACTAATTCTTGTAGCTGGTGCTTTGGTTTTGTAATTTATTCTTCCAAATTTAAGGTTTTAGCTTTGTAGCTAATTATGCACTGATCATAATCTCAGCCAGCTCTTCAAGCTTGTTGAAAATGTTTTTGCAGTGGATTTAATGACTGATTTCAAAATATCCAGCACTGCAAAAACAGTGCAACTGATACGAGTCTCCCAGGTGTTATAATTTACCAATTTGAGATCTAAAATCATAAAATCATTTAAGAAGTTATAAATCCTTTGATTGCATCTGGGTGTGTGCATAATTCTAGAGATTTGAGCGCACAATTCCAGGTTGATGTACCAGTGTATTGCTGAGGAGTGCTGTGCTAGCAGAGGCGCAGTCTCTCAGATGAGACTTTAAGTTGAGACCTGCCTGTCCCCTCAGGAAGACCCACTGATTTCCACATCTTTTTAGTTTAAAGAGCGGGAGATTTGTATCCTGCCTCATTATTTCTGTCTGTCTGTCTGTCTCTCAATTTCTCAACAACAGATTCTGTGGTCATTTTAATGTTGCTGTTTGTGGGATCTTGCTGAGCACAAATTGGTTGCCCAGTTTACTACATTGCAGTAGTGACTACACACGGAAAGTGCATCAATGACTTCTGCAAAGTTCTTTGCGCTGTCTTGGTATTGTACAAAGTTTTATATAAATAATATGTAAATAAATGAAGACCTCAAAGATCCTGGTCAGGATTCAATAACATTAGTGGCATAGCCCTGGCTTATACTTCCAGCAATGACTTATAACTTAGTTGCAGTGTTAGCATTACATTTGTTTTCTTGAAATGCTGAGGAAGTGCTATTGGAATAAGGTCTTGACTTGTCAGGTGGTTAGTGCTAATTATTGTGATTTTCCACTCAGGCATGAAGTTCTTTTGTTGCTTAAGTGGCTTGGTCTTACCGGGCTCCTTTGCCTGATGTTTCCCCTCCTCCAAAGTTAATTTTTTAAAAAAAATGTGTGTTCCTTTTTAACATCTCAATGTAACTCAAATGACTAAAGGAATGGAATTAGATTTAGATGTAGGGAGCTATTGCTTGTGTGTGCTGCATGAGTTCTGAATATGTAGAAAGTTCGGTATCTGTGAAAAATACTTGGTAGCTTATATCTCACTGCTGATTGGGAGATTCTGAGATGTTTCTGCAAATGGGGATTGTGCAATGTTGTTCTCCCTCAAAGGTAAAACCAGCTCTTGTAATTCCAACAACCCAATTATCTGGATACTTAAGCCAAAGTCATTATCATTGGTTCTGGTTGTCTGCACATCATAGTCCTGGAGACACTCGGTTTAGTTAGACACTGATCATTCACCATTTGTTCGTAACAAATATTATTAAGTATTAACTCAGAGCTAAGCAGCTTGTGATCACAATGCGTCTGATTAAAAACTACTCTAAAGGCATCCAAGTTTATCTTTACAATGCAACGTCTAAGAAGGAAATGATCCTGCTGGGATTTTGTTGATGCTTTTTGTTGGAACCCTGTGTCTTTGATCTACCAGAATTTGCCTCAGTTTTTTTTTAAAGTTTTCTAGTAGAGTACTGTTTGTGTTGGGATGAATTTAGTGATTGAGTTTCCACTTATTTTTCAGAGATTTTTATTCATTAGGGAATGTGGGTGTTGCTAGTTGGGCCAGCATTTGTTGCCCATCTTTAATTGCCCTGGAGAAGGTGGTAGTGAGTGCTGCCTTAAACTGCTGCAGTCAGTTTGGGGTGGGTAAAGGCACAGCACAATTGGGAATGATGCGTTTTCTAACACCACAGCTCCCTTTGATCAGTTCTTTTTTGATCCGTTCTTTTTTGATCCTTAACAGCCAAGGTTGGCAGATGGTTGCAGTTTACATGTAAGGCTTTTTTTAAGAGTGACACATTTTGATGATACCTGTCTTTGCCAGGCTTCACTGAATTTTGCACCTACAGGGTAAACTTTTTTTATATCCACTTATTTGTCTCCCAGTCCTTCTGTGGCTCATTCTTCCACATTCGCTAACCTTGCATGTCTGGCAATCCTTGAGGGCTCCTTCTGTTTTGATATCTGCTGACAGAGCAGATGATATCCTCACCTTCTGGATCCCACTCCTCCTTCAGCATTTCCTCTGTATTCATTGACCAGTCATTTGCTCCTATTCCATGGACCCTCCTGCTCAATGTCCTTTTCCTCCCACTGTCTCTGTCTATGCGTGTTGGTTGTGTTGCATATTAAATGTCATGCCCTAATAGTGTAGTGGGTGAAACTGACCCTGTTGCTTGTCAGTCCAGCAACACCTCATTTGTCTTTCCTAGCCCTGTGGCTTAAACCCTGTCAAATTGGTGGTTACTGGGCTTTTTACTGACCTGCTACAAGTGGACAGTGTTACAGTGGAGCAAGTAGGTAAATTTATCTATTTAGCTGAAAGCGGCAGATAGGACACAGAAGTTAGAAGAAGGCAGAGGACGGCCAGAATAACATTGTGAAGCATCCTCTTCCATTAGGCAGGAGATACAAAAGTTTGAAAACATGTACCAACAGATACAAAAAACAACTTCTCCCCCCGCTGTTATCAGACTTTTGAACAAACCTCTAACATGCTAGAGTTGCTCTTTCTCTGCACCTTCCCTGTAGCTGTGACACTATATTTTGCATCCTGTTCTAATACCCTGATGTACTTATGGTATGATTTGCCTGGATAGCGCACAAAGCAATACTTTTCACTGTATCTTAGCATATGTGCCAATAATCAAATAACATCCTTAATTTGGTTTGATAATGAGAAAAATCCCAAGCTTGTAGCGAGGAAATAAATATCATAAGTTGCTACATTCTGTTTCCTTTCATGATGCTTCAGAAATATGGACAATGTATAAATATTTGCAGAAGACAGGCCTTTGAGATGTGGATATTCAGACTTACTAAAATTCCATATACAAAGAATTTGACAAATGAAAAGGTACTTGGAATTGCAAGAATAGAAACAACTCTTAAAAAGTTACATCCAGAAAGTAAATGTCAGTATTTCTGCTGTTTGATCAGAGCTGAAAAGCTACCAAGATCTCTATTAGGTAACACTGTGGACAGTAGAAAGAGGAGTTGACCTCGACATTATTGAATGATGGATGTCACAGAGTGATTTGCAGGCAAGTTACAGTGATGTGAGAAGGTAGCACAACACTTATGAATGTGGGACCATGACAGCACATTTCCTGGCAGAAGAGCTACATTCCACTGGGAGTCTCTCACTGACACTTGGCAGCTGCATGTCTCACTGTTGATTGAAATCTTTTGAAAAGGCACTCAATAAACTTTCAAAAAGAGCAGTACGAGGAGAGATGGCTCTGTATATTTGTGCATCCTGCATTCTTGACCTCTTCTTTCCCTCTGAGTTGTCCATGGATGAGCTGAAATCCCTTCAGGAATGGAGTTACATTGTGATTAGAGCCACATGTATGCACATGTGCTTACGACATGCACCCTAGGGTGCTCTCTGACATGATAGAAATGGACTGTCTGGAAAGGATTCACTAGGCACAGCAGAGAATGGGAGTGACCTGTATGATGCAAACATGCAATGAAGCTTGGTATGGAACAAAAGTCTCCCTCAACTGATTGGAAAGAATTTGTCACACAAAGGGTGCGAACAGCTCTTAATAAAGCAGCTGCAAATAGGAGTAACTCTGTCCTTCATACGGCTTCCAGGTTTGGTTGCAGAAATCTCAAATTGCCTTCTTGGAGACTTTGTAATATTTGCATCCATGTTCATAGACAAGATTCTAACTCTGTTCACTTGAGTCAAAACAGATGCACATTTGCTAATGACCATCGAGGGCAGATTGATGACAAGGAATAGATGTTCGATGCTATATCACTTTAAGAAGCTGTCAGAAATGTCTTGCAGACCTTTTTCTATCTTCCTGTCGTCAAGAGCAGGGACGTGACATAGCAGTTGGACAATTAGTTACAAACCAATGTATTTTTGGCAGCACTGAACTTGCTGAGGGGTAGAGGCCTTTCTCTTGCAGCACCTGAATAATTGTTAGGGAATGTGAATTTATTTTGGAGGCCTCTGCTCAAACTCACACATCTGGACTTTCATAAGTTTAAGAAACAGCAGGCATTCTTCATGTCATTCCAGTTCATGTTGCAGAGTATCATGAGACACTCGTACAGAGAAATGTTGTCCTGTGCCCCATTATACAGGCATGCAGCTGTTTGACTTCATACAGTCTTGGAGATCTACAGCACTGTAAAAGGCCCTTCAGCCCATTGTGTCCATACCGGTCAAAAGCAGCTACCTAATGGCAGTGGAGCGGTCATGCCTTCCTCGACAGCCCCAGACACACCTGTTTCCTCTCACTGTTTCAGACATCAGATAGGTCTTCCTGGGAGTCAACCCAAGGAAAGTGACTGGCCCAGACAGTGTCCCTGGCCGAGTATTCAGATCCTGTGCAGACCAGCTGGCGGACATATTCACCAATATCTTCAACCTCTCCCTTCGACAAGCTGAAGTTCCAACCTGCTTCAAGAAGACCACCATCATCGCCGTACCTATGAAAGCACATGCAATGTGCCTTAATGACTACAGCCCAATAGCTCTGACCTCCATAATCATGAAGTGCTTCGAGAGGCTGGTCATGACCCACATCAACTCCATTCTCCCAGTCTACCTCGATTCCCCCACAATTTGCTTACTGACGTAACAGGACCAGAGAGGATACCATATCCCTCACCCTGCACTCAACCCTAGAACATCTCGGCAACAAAGACACGGATGTCAGACTCCTGGTCGTTGACTCCAGTTCCGCCTTCAGCGCCGTTATCCCCTCCAGACCGATCTCAAAATTACGTGACCTTGACCTCAGCTCCACCCTCTGCAACTGGATCCTCAGCTTCCTGACCCAAAGGCCACAATCAGTGAGGATAGGTAACTGCACCTCCTCCACAATAACACTCAACATTGGACCCCCACCACCACCAAGGATGTGTCCTTAGCCCCCTGCTGTACTCCCTGTACACCCACAACGGTGTTGCCAAATTCCGAATGAACGCCATCTGCAAGTTCTCTGACAACACCACCATAGTGGGACGGATATCTAACAACAACGAGTCAAACTACAGAAGGGCGATAGAAGGCTTGGTGATGTGGTGCAATGAAAACAATCTGTCTCTCAACATCGGCAAACCTAAAGAACTGATCATCGACTTCAGAAAGAAAGGAGGAGATCACACCCCCATCTACATGAATGGAACTGAGGTTGAGAGGGTGAAGAACATCAAGTTCTTTGGAGTGACGATAACCAACAACCTGTCCTGGACTTCCCGCGTAGATGCAACAGGCAAGAAGACACAACAATGCCTTTTCTTCCTCCAGGCAGCTCAGGAAATTTGGCATGTCCATAAGGTCCCTCACAAACTTATACAGATGCACCATTGAAAGCATACTGTCCGGGTGCATAACTGCCTGGTACGGCAACTGCTCTGCCCAGGACCATAAGAAACTACAGAAGGTGGTGTGCACAGCCCAGACCATCACAGAAGCCAACCCTCCATCCATGGACTCCATTTACATGGCTCACTGCCGCAGAAAGGCTGCCAACATCATCAAAGACCCATTGTACCCCGGTTATGCTCTCCTATAACCTCTTCCATTAAGTAGAAGATACAGAAGCTCAAACACAGGCACCAGCAGGTTCAGGAACAGCTTCTTCCCTTCTGTTATCAATCTGATGAATGGACTCTCTAGCCTGAAATAATGCTGATCTTGCTGACCTTGATCTTGCCTAGCGCACGCACTGTGCGATATAACCTGTATGCCTCAAAGTCTTTTTGATCTGTACGCCATTTGCTTACTATGATCTGCCTGTAACACTCATAAACAAAGCTTTTCAGTGTATTTCAATACATGTGATAATAAAATAAATCAATCAATCAGCTATTCTAATCACAGAATCATCCCAGGGTGTCTGGTGCAGGTCCCTTGCTTTAGCTTTGCAGGATTTGTATAAATTTCTAATCCATGACCTGTTCACAGTTCATGGCTCTAAGCACTAATAAATCCTTGCAAAATATTAATGGGAGTTCAAGGATAAATAGAGTGGGAAACAAAAGTGATGCAGCAGTGGAGAGACATGACTATTGTAAGTGTTGTCAGTAAGAGCTAAATTTGAAGCAGAAAATATTTGTTAATCTTTATTCTGAGGGTATCTATAATTTCCAGAGTGCTTCCCATAAATTCAGCTTTGACAATTTTTCGTGAAATTGACACTCACAGTAAGTTCTGTCTTTTTTTTTAGGCACACAACGCCAGAAAAGTTCTATTTTGAGGCTTGTGATGATGGATCAAATGATGTGCTCACAATTGACCGTGTCTCTAATGAAATCACCCTTGGAGGTAAGGAGTATCAGTTGGAGGAATTTCAAAACGGGTTTGCGTTTCACAAGCAGAAAAGTTTTTGTTTATTTTGAAACTTGAGTTGCTCTAATTGCTGCAAAATGTCCATTATGATCTTTATTTCCTGAATGTTGCCACATGATCAAAAATAAGAAGCTATAATAATTTTAAGGAGAAACTAGATTTAACGCACAGGTGAAGAAACAGAAGGTTATGTTGATGGAAGGAGAGAGAGGAAGCTTGTGCAGGGTATAAATGTTCAGAATGGACAAAACCTCCTATTTCTGGTATATATATTTTATGTAAGAGTTTCACTGGTGAGAATTTACAAGAAGTTGGAAAGTGCTTGATCAAACGGAGACATGCTTTGTTACAAAGCCATTTTTTTTCAATTTTTGGGGTGGCATGGTGGCTCAGTGGTTAGCTCTGCTGCCTCACGGTGCCAGGAACCAGGGTTTGATTCCACCCTCGGGCAACTGTCTGTGTGGCGTTTGCATATTCTCCCCGTGTCTGCGTGGGTTTCCTCTGAGTGCTCCAGTTTCCTCCCACAGTTCAAAAATCTACAGGTTAGGTGGATTAGACATATTAAATTGCCCGTAGTGTCCAGGAATGTGCAGACTAGGTGGATTAGCCACACCAAGTGCAATGTTATGGGGATAGGGTTTGGGGACTGGGCCTGGGTGGGATGCTCTTCACTGTGGTGTGGACTCGAAGGGCTGAATGGTCTGTTACCACATTGTAGAGGTTCAAGGTTTGTATCAACTTCCATCAAGAGAAAGGCAAAAAAGGCAAAACTGATAAAGGCTTTGTTGATCCATATTTGAAGAATATATGAGCCTGAAACCTCCAGGCCAAATTGAAGGAAAAGCCAGTCTATCTGGAGTGAAGGAGCAAAGGGAGTGAGGGGTACAGTTATTCAAATCGTTACAAATATCAGTGCAAGTGATGGCTTGTGTGCAACCAGCAGAGCGACTTGCAGATTGACATGTGGTGACAGCCTAAGAAGGAGCGCCAACTTGAAGTATTGTGTACGGTTCTGACCTCCGTTAAAAAGGCACAATGAGGCACTGCGGAAAGTGCAAAAATACGTCAAGGATGGAAGATTCTAACTATCAGGCAAGAACGAACAGGTTGGGTCTGTTTCTGTTATTGGAAAATAGAAACCTGAAGGTGACCTCCTAGAGCTGGTGAAGTATGGGGTAAATAGAGACGTGAAGAACTCTGGCACATCAGTATAAGGTAGTTGAGGATTTCAAAAGAAACTTCCTGACCTAGAAAATGGTTAGAATGTGGAATTTAGACTTCATCGAGTACTGGAGATGAATAGCAGAGATGTTAAGGAGAATCTGGGCCAGTACCTGAGAAAGGAGTTGCTGGAGTTAGAGGAAGTGGGGTGAATTATTCGGCCAAATGGCCTGATTCTGCACTGCAAATTCAAAGTCCTTAACAGATCATTCCAGCTTGGCAAAATTAGACAGCTCAATTAAAGATTCTCACTGTAATTTAATACTGGAATGTTCAGCGTTGTGAAGTAATGGATATCCTGTCCTCCTTGAGATCTCAATAATTCTGGCCACCAAGTTTCCGTTTCCTGATAGCATATCCAACATCTCTTGTACGTGCACTTAATTTCACTTTAATCAATCTATATGTAAAAGTACCTCCAGCGATTGTACTTTGATCATTTGCAACAGCATCTCTGTAATCAGCACGATGATGAGCTGGCTCTTGACTGTCATTGGATTGTCCAAGCATTGAGTTTGACGCAGGGGAAGTACATAGGAATCAGATAAGCATGTGCTATCTGCTTAATAATGATCTCCTACGGAACTTTGATCTCCAAAGTACTCAGCTTGTTCCCACTTAGATTATAAAAAAAACTGTAAGAAGTATTTCCAGTGATCTCTGCATCCAGATGGATACACCCCATCTGGTAAGCTCATCAAGTGAAGAAGTACTGGTCTATTGCTGATGACGCGGAGTCCCATTTAAAACATTGTAGCCCCTGATCTGGTTTCTTTTTGGGAGGTTTCACTCCAAACTGCCTGACTGTTTGTTTTCCAGCAAAGCTTCCCTGGGAGAAATTAACTTGATTGCAGTTTAGTTTGACTGAGTTGCTAATTAACCTGTTTCTGCAGGTAACTCTGGAGATTTGTCTCTGGTGACTTGCTGATCTGATTCCCTCAGGAATCCTAGGTTGTGTAACAATATTTGTCTACTATAGATTGACTTCTTTTGTCCTGTCTATCCTGATATTTTGGAGGAGCACACCTGGGCATTATTGCCTGCAGAAAATGCAAAACATTTTTATAATATTTGTTGCCTTTGAGTTTCATTTTATCCTCTATTAAGAACCTCTTAAATTAAACTGGACAGCATCAGTCTGCTTTCCAAATAAAGGCCATTGTAACCTTAACAAGGGAAAACGTAACTCAATAGAGCTCATGTCTCTTCCACACTGTTTGAACTCAATATTGCTGCAATTATGAACATTTTCTCTGTCTGGTTGATTCTCTGTAATACAGTCTTGAAAATAAACCTTTAGTTTTATTAAGAGCTCCGTGTCAGCGAGGAGTCTTCAGGTTAATCTACTTCCAACGACCAGCTGCGAAAACTCTGCTCACATTTTAACAACTTTGACAAATTCTATTACAACCGAGACAATCCATAGTATTTTAAATCAGATCCTCCACGCGAAGTCAATCTGCTTTATCTTCCAATCTTAACGGATCCTTTTAAAAAAATCCAGATTGGAACCCACACCTGTATTAGAAGAATGCCTCTTCCACCTTGGGTCATACCTATCTGTAGTTTTGAGATGTATTGCTCACAGTCAAGCAGATCAACAGATAGCAAAAACCTTATCGCTGCTTATTGTCAGTAGCCAAGGTAATGAGATGTGACTTGTGCATGATGTAAGAACATTGGCTTGGGAGTAGGAGTAGGTCATTTGGCCCTTCAAGCCTGCTCCAGCACTCCGTAAGGTTTCGTATCTGGTGTCTGTCTGTACTGTATAACCCTGGACTTTATTCTCTGTCAAACAGCTGTCTAACACGTGACCACGGTGGCTCGGTGTTAGCACTGCTGCCTCACAGCACCAAGGACCTGAGTTCAATTCCAGCCTTGGGCAAGTCTGTGTGGAGTTTGCACGTTCTCCCCCATGTCTGCGTGGGTTTCCTCCAGGTGCTCTGGTTTCCTCCCACAGTCCAAAGATGTGCAGGTTAGGTTGATTGACCATGGGAAATGCAGGGTTACAGGGGTGGGGTAGGGGATTGGGTCTGGGTGGGACACTCCTTGGAGGGTCGGTGTGGACTCGATGAGCCGAATGGCCTACTTACACACTGTGGGGATTCCATGAATAAATTCAATGACACAGCATTCACAAGCTAACAATCCTTTTAAGAGAAAAAGAAAGCCTTCTAATCTGTATCTTAAAAGGGAGCCCTCTTATTTTTAAACTGTCTCCCCTAATTGTAGTCTCCTCCACAAGAGGCAGCATCCTCCCCATGTCCACTCTATCCAATCTTCTCCAGATCTTGTGTATTTCAATAATGTCACCTCTCATTGTTCTAAACTCCAATGGATGTAGGTGCAATCTGTTCAGCCTTTTTTCATAAATGCCCTTCATTCCAGGAATGAGTCAAGTGAACCTTCTCTGAACTGCTTCTAACACAATTATATCCTTTTAGAAGTAAGGAGATACATGCCATATCTGTTTGTATTCGTAAGGCATAGCATCCAACATACCATAATCAACAGCATAAAAAAATCCATCTGTTTCCATTATTATTGTTCATTAAAGTTTGGGGTATGCTGGTCTTTGAAAGCTTACAAGTGCTTGCAGCAGCTATCAACTGAGACCGAGATTCGTTTCTTCTTAGGGAGATGAATCTATGGAATTCCTTACCGCTGTTGTATCTGGGTCATTCACAATATTCAAGGCTGAGAGATTTTTAATCAGGAAAGGAATCAAACGTTATTGGGAAAAGGCAGGAAAGTGGAGTTGAGGATTATCAGATCAACCATGATCTCATCTGAATGGTGGAGCAGACTCGATGGGCTGAATGTGGTTCTTGTGGTTACACATTTTGTCTGTAGCTGAGGCTGAAATAAATCATTTTATTGTTTAAAGCTGCCACACATTTGCAGTCCATCTAATTCAATTTCTGCTACTCTGATTTCTTTTTTTTTTATTCACTCATGGGACGTGTGTTTTGCTGGCTGGGCCAGCGTTTATTGTCTGTCCCTATGGGATAGTAACTGTATTAGCTTGCAATTTAACCTTTTTTGAGCTTTCAGTCACCCAGTTGGTAAAGGTCAGCAAAGGACGCGAAGACTGAATTTGCATTTGAAATTTTGTATCTTTCTTTCTTAGATTTTCTAGATCTCCCCTGTAGACAAATGCAAACATCTTACTTATTTGCCATACCATGTCTCAGTTTGTGTTTTATCCTCAGTCTGTTCTAAACTCGTTGCTTCTCTTAATGTTCTTCCAGAATGTACTCAGTAGAGCTGTCTAGTTACTGTCTGCATGACCACCCACCGTGAGGCACAGTAGACACAGCACACCTGTGGGTGTGAGATGTCCGACAAGATGTATACCTGACCCTGGTTCTATCCAGTTGTAATGTCCTGCACATTTCCCAACTACGTCAGCCTGTTTCTTTGACTCTTTCTACGCTTTTTCTGGTCATTAGCTATTGTTTGTCATGGCTCCAGCAAGCATCTGACTATATTCCAATTTACCCTAATTTTCTCTGCTTATAATCCTGCTGTACTTTTCCCCACGCCTCAGTCTCTAACCATTGTTGTACACTCTGCTTTGTTACCCTGACCCTGATCCTACCCCACCCCGGCTCCCCCAATCTCCAGCATTGTTTCAGTTTTCCCTCAGAACTGGTCCAATTATTCTATCACGTCTGACCTAGCCTTGCCTGAAGAATGACTTTGACTTTGACTTGATTCCCCAAGTGAAAGAGCAAAGGAGGGTCCCTGGTAATATAATAATCATGGTTTGCCACAGCCTGAATGCTGCATATGGAGAACCATCTTTAATAGTGGTACAGGTATTTCTCCTATAACACGATAGTTGCGTTCTTGTGTGACCTCATGCGACAGAAAATCACGACAGAAAATTGCGTTATAGGGAGATCACGATAGAAAATTGTTATACCTGTACAGCAGAAAGATCACGTGATCCAAACAGTGTCCACTGTTCATAAATGACATTATAGCCAATTTGCATTAACAAAACATTCGTTATAGCAGAAGTACCTGTATTTCTAACAATAAGCATTTCCCATCTTTGAGCAATCACAACAGTACATGACGTTGTGTTTGTTTTGCAATGACACTTCAGACCATCAAAGGGCATGAATGTATCTTAAGAGAATATGTTCTGCCTTATATGGTATTGCACTTTTGATATTACAAGCAGCAGATCTTGCCAGTATTATTTGAAGATAACGTGCACCTAGTTTGTGGTCTAGATGTAAACCAGGAGACAGAGTGGGTAAGAGGATTTGAGATATATCAGCCATGATCATATTGAAAGGTGGAGCAGGCTCAGGAGGCCATTACTTTCTCTTCCTTCTTATGGGGTTACTGACGTTAATTTCAACTGCTGGCTGCCATCAGTGAATTTAGTGCCTCGAAACTTATGATCCTCCTTGTCCATATGGTTCAGTATGAAACTTTTCGCTGCATTTATTCACAGGACTGCCTCCCACTTAGCACAGTTAATTTTATAATCCGAGGGATCCAAGTTTCCAAATACTTGCCTTGACTTTCAGCAGAGACAGCAGGTTGTGAATAAAAAGCAGTACATCAACCTAGAAAGAAATAACCTGCATTTATTTAGCATCTCTCATATCCTCTAGATTTCACAATGCGCTTTCCAATCAAGCACAGTAACCATTGAAAGAAAATTGTCATATTTTCTGTTCTATTCCCTTATCTTTTAATTATTGTGAATTAGAAGTTCGCTAATATCGGCAAAGACAAATGTTTGGTGATCAATCATACAAGCAGTCGAGGCTGACTGGTTCAGTATGAGATATGACCACCTTTTCTGTTACCTGGGATAGGTTTAGGGCTGTATCATTTGTAATCTCTATAGATCAGAGTCTGAAATTTAGGACCAGTGCATGTATTGCTTTACATTCTATAATTATCCCACTGTCAGTTCTATAGAGCATACTTTTTTTTTTTGGTTTTAACTCCCAAACATCATCACCATTCCACTGTCTGTGTGCCATTTCTCACGTTCACTCTCCCCTCCCCGATCTGCCCCCCCGCCTCCACCATCCCCAACCCTCTACACTCCCTCTCCCTTCTCCTGCCCCCCACTCACCCCACTCTCTCTCCTCCTGGCCCCCTCTCCCACTCTGTCTCCACTCTCTCCCACCCTGTGCTCGCTCCCCTGCTCCCACCTCGCTCGTGTCACCCTCCCCACCATTGCCCCTCTGCCCTCTCACTCAGCCATCACCTCCCTGTAACCCCCTTCCCTCGCCTTCCACTCCCCACTCCCCCCCCCCCCCGTTTCTCTCTCCCATGCCTCCCCGCCTCATGCTCTCCTTCCACCCACCCCCACCCCCAACCATGGCTCTCCATGCTCCCATGCACAACCAGTGCTGCTGGCTGCTCAAGTAAGGTATTTGAAGTTGACTCTTCAAATTAGGCTCCTCAGCGACGTTGTTTCTAGCCATTCGGTCTTGAAGAATGTACATTTCTTCCTATGTAGTCAGCTTATTGACCTTTCTCCTAGCTGTATGTATGAATGTTTTTAAACTATATCAATGATTTTCCCTTTTTCTTTTGTTAGTTAAGAAAGATGTCCCTCCCTCTGCAGTTACCAGATCTGTTTATGGAATCATGGGAACAATTCGCCTGGTTGCAGGTGGGTGGATGTGATCACTATATTTTTTTTTTAGTGGTAGTGGAGATAATGCTGTGCTTGAATTAGTTTACCTAAGATTCTGTTGCTGCGCTTTTGTCAACTGTTGCGGAAGAGCTCTGTTAAATCTGCTTTTGATGATTTCTGTATTTCTGTCTACTGGGAGTTGAGGCATTAGCCTGTACTTTGGTTCAATATTGTTTGCCACTTTCACAACTGTGTGCCTTCTGGGAGCAGGTGGACTGCAGCCCTGTTGGGTGGGTCATCACGCTGACTGGGACCAAAGCTGCCAGAAGCGTTCTTCATTTTTAATTGTTCCCTGGGATGTCCACCACCATTACGGCCAAAATTCCAAATGCCAACATAGCCTATGCAGCAGTGAGTCATTGTCAATACTGCAACTGATACTGGCTGGCCAGGGTAATCCAGGCTGGCCTAACGTGGATATGGACCACATACACCAGCACAGAGTGCTTGGATCATATACCCTGGTGTGCCTTACATTTTGTGTAACCTAGTAAAGATCATAAATTGGTGCCATCTTCTCAATTTCATTTGTGCATTTGCAACGCATTTTCGTTGCCTAATTAGGAGGTACCAACATGTGTCCAAAGGTTTCTTTTCAGACAAAAACGGTTCAACTCTGCTAAAAGATTGTAAAAATCAGTATCTCTTTGGTTATATTTTTGCATTTTAATAGTAGTAGATGCGTTTAAGGGGAATCTGGATAAACACTTGAGAAAGGATATGTGGATGGGGTGATTTGAAGAAGGATGGGAGCAACTTGTGAAGTATAAACATGGACAAAGTCCAGTTGGCCTGACATGTCTAGTGCTCTGTTACAGGATTTCACAACATGTGTAATAAGTGATCAGTAATCATTTCAAGAAAACTTCTGCTTGAAAATATGTTGTAAATATTTATCATGAAACTCACAAAGAGCTTTTTGTGGAAGTCCAAAAGTAGTGGCTTTTTGGGAGTTAAAGTAACACTGCTTTCATTGAAAGACATTTGGCAATCTTTCCAGTTTCCAGAATTCTGTAATGCAAATTATGTTTCCAGGATAATGTGTCATATTACTGCCAAGTGCTTCCTCACCCTACAACATTTTAAAGAAAATGTGCTAGTGGATTCAATTTGATGTCCCAAAGAAATTCTGCTTGTGAATGTTTCACCAATTAACTTACTTTTCTGCTTTCAAATATTGATCATTTTGCCTTGCGATTGGATTATATTATAATTTCAATTGCTTGATGTTTTCCACCTTTGTCACTGAATCAGGTATCAGGTGCCTAACAGGCAGAGAGATGTCCAAATTGATCTTGCTGAGTTATTTTCTGCTTTATTTGTGCTGTCATGAATAAACATGAGATTTTTGTCAGAGTGGAACAGCAGCATGTTCTAGTCATAGGCCCATCTGCATCTATCTCACATTGCAACATTTAAAAAAAATTATTGATGGGATGTGGGTTTTGCAGCATTTATTGCCCATTCTGAAGTGTCCTTGAGGAGGAGGTGATGGCGAAGTGCCTTCTAGAATCAGTGCAGTACATTTGCTGTAGGTAGACTCTCAATGCTAGTAGGGAAGGAATCCCAGGATTTTGACTCAACAACACTGAAGGTGATATGTTTGCAGATTAGGATGGTGAGTAGCTTGGAAGGGAACTTGCAGTTGGTGATGTTCCCGTATACCTGCCGCCTTTGGACTTCTAAGAAAGGTGAGAATAAAAATCTGCTGTAGAGAGCTCGCAAATAGTTGCCCTGTGTCAACACCATCTTGTATCGGTGAGATTGACACAAACCAATCTCCCATCCATGGACTCCATCTACACCTCATTGCTGCAGAAAAGCAGCCAACATCATCAAAGAGCCCTCCCATCCCAGTTATAATCTCTTCCAACCTCTTCCATCGAGCAGAAGATACAAAAGCTTAAATATATACCAACAGGTTCAAGAACAGCTTCTTCCCTGCTGTTATGAGATTTCTGAACAGACGTTTCAGATTTCAAATCTAATGTTGATCTTGCTTTTATACACCACCTGTGCAGCTGCAACCTTTCATACCTCACTCTGTTCAATCTCCCTATGATCTGTATGTCGTTGTATGCTATGATCTGCCTGTATTGCATGCCAAACCAAACTTTTCACTGTACTTGGGTACATGTGACACAATAAATCAAATCAAATCTAGATGGTGGACGTCATGATTTATTTTTGAAATCCTGAGTGAAATAGCAGGCTGAGAGGAAAGTAAAGACTTTTTTTTTTAATGCATTAATTTGTGAGAAGTGGGGGGTGATGCTGGCTGGGTCAGCATTTACCCATTCCTAATTGCCCTTGAGAAGACAGTAGCAAAAGGTGAGAACTGACAGCGAATAAACCTTCAACTCGATATTAGAGTTACAGCTGGTGCCACAGATACAGCTTACACAAAAGAAGATTTGATGAAAACTAAAATGGGAAAACACTCTGGCTGGATTAAATGCTGACAGAATCCACATCTTCTATTGCATTGAGGTTTTAAGCAAAGCCATTTTGGAGCAGCGCTGAAAGACAGACTCTGTCTGTAAGGTCTTCATGGTCTGTGTTGCTGGACTCCTAAGGCTGGCATATCTGCTGTGCTTAATGTGTTACACTTTTTGATTAAATTCTTTTGTCTTTTGCTGGTCCTGCAGGCATGTACCTTATAGTTATTACTAAAAAACAAAAAATGGGAGAATTGTTCAACCATGCTATTTGGAAAGCAACAGAATTTGACATCATTTCCTATAAGAAGACTGTGTTGCACCTAACTGAGATGCAGG
This sequence comes from Rhincodon typus, assembly GCF_021869965.1. Classification (NCBI taxonomy): domain Eukaryota; kingdom Metazoa; phylum Chordata; class Chondrichthyes; order Orectolobiformes; family Rhincodontidae; genus Rhincodon; species Rhincodon typus. Next base: position 17,929 of record NW_025966682.1, read on the forward strand.
TAACATGCACCAAATTTTATACTTGAAATACAGCAAACTTTGTTTTAACTGGTACCTTTTGGACCAGCACACTCAATAAACTGATAAAAATTATATCCCTGAAATACCAGAAGTTTACTCTATTGTCCCGATCTCCGTGATGTCCAAGTAGTCAGTTGAGGGTGCAAGTCAGAAGACTCTCTGCTGGTAATTTTTATTTAAGGCAAAGTTACTTTATTATTTTAGTGATTTATGCTGTAAATAAAGTACAACTGTGTATACCCCCTGCATTACTTAGTGTGTGTTTGTACATGAACCATGTGGACTTCTTGATCAACCAGAATATTTGATCAACCAGTGAACTCCTGATCTCGTAGGTGCAGGTTAATAAAATGTTTGCTGTATGTGTTGAAATAACTTGCATTCAGATTGACTCCCTTTTATTGTGTAAAATGCGGTGCATTCTCTGTTCAATGTCTGTAATATATTAATCCTACATCTAGTGCGTACTTCCAGTTTGTTTTGCTGTTGTGAATTGTGAGATATCCATTACATATAAGTAATGGCAGCAAACTCTAACATTAAAAACCGTAGCTAAGGTCTGAATGTTCCTCATATGCTTTCCCTTACCTCCTGCAGCCCTCCCAAGATATCTGCATACCTCTACCTCTGACCTCGTCTGCATCTTTGACTTTAACTGCTTTACAGTTGGAGTAGCCCAAGCCTTAAGATATGGAATTCTCTCCCTAAACCCCTCTGCCTATTAACTGTTGCTTCTCTAAAGGTGTTTGTTAAAACCTATCGCTGAGCAAACTTTTGCTCATCCAGCCTAACATCTCCTTGTATCTTGATGCCAGGTTTTGGTTTGCTTTTTTAAATCAACCCATTTGGACGTGTGATTACACACCTCTGTAGCCATCTTCACTAGTCCTAGGAAACCATCAACCAATATATTATACGCTCTGTGAATGCCTTCAAAATCGAGATGTTGATTTCGCAGTGGTGGGAACCAGCAGAGCTGACAAAGCAAGTCCTGCCCTAGCAAAAATCTACGGAATTAGTTAGAGTAATATCAGTAGTGGGGGGGTGGGGAAGCCACGTCAGCTAATGGGAAACCAGTGCAGGAGGAAGAATAGATTCCCGTGCATCGTTTCTGCTGAGCCTTTCCGACTCGGAGGTTTTTGTTTTTGTTTTTGTTTGTCAAGACACACTTTAGGGCAGTGTGCACTTTGGGAAACAAATATACTGTCGATGCTGTAAATTTGAAATAAAAGTTAACTGCCAGAAATACTAGCAGGTCTGGTGGCATCTGTGGAGAACGAGATAAGGTTAATGTTTCAGACTGATGATATTTTATCTGAGCTCTGCCAAATTCATTTTCAAACCACACGAGCTATTTCTCGAGTGGTTGCTGGGGACTTGGCAGGACAGCTGCTCATTGAAGCACACCAGCATTCCAGTGTCAGCAGACTGGCATAGACTGGGATGGAGTGGCACAGTTACCTCAACTTTTCATCTCAATGTTGTGTTAGCTTGCTGTGTTCCCGTTCCCCTTCTAATGCTATCAGATCCTGTCTCCAACCAATGGTGATTCCTTCTTTGCTCGAGTACACTTCACTCCTCCTCACCAGTCCCACATAGTCATAGAGTCATACAGCCCGAAAACAGACCCTTCGGCCCAACGTGTCCATGCTGACCAAGTTTCCTAAACTAAACTAGCCCCATTTGCCTGCCCATATCTCCCAAACCTTTTCTATTCACGTACCTGTCGCAATGTCTTTTAAATGTTGTAGCTGTAGCTGGATCTACAACTTCTTCTGGCAGATCATTCCACAGAAGCACTGTCCTCTGCGTGAAAACGCTGCCCCTCAGGTCCCTTTTAAATCTTTCTCCTGTCACCTTAAACCTATGCTCCCCTACCCTGGGGGAGAGACCTCTGCTATTCAATTTCTGTGCCGCTTATGATTTTATAAACATCAATAAGGTTGCCCCTCAACCTCCTACACTCCAGGCAAAAACATCCCAGCCTATCCAGCCTCCTGTTATAACTCAAGCCCTGCAGTCGTGCTAACATTCTTTTAAACTTGTTCTGCAGCCTCCAATTTAATAATATACTTCCTTTAGCAGGGCAACCAGAACTGTACACAGTACTCCACAAGTATCTTCACCAACTTGAGATGGGCTGTCCCAGTGTTCCAAGGATACCTTCCATTTCACTGTAACAAGTTCCCAGGTCTCTGCTCCCACCACCAGAAGACCCTGCATGCACAGCTCTGATAAGATGAGAGATTTGCCTTCAATATCTCAGACATCTTTCCTATTCTGTGTGCTGCCTTATTCCAGAAGCACTTTGCTTGTTTTGGCACCTGTATGACTTTCAAGTAATTATTCACAGAAATGAAACTGATAGGAGGAAAGGTGAGTACGGTGGAGGCAAGTTCAGTTGACTGATTCAAAAGGCAGCCAGGTGGCTCTGTGAAAAGAAAAATAGGTAGGGTTACGAGGAGAAGGTGGGTGAATTGCTTGTTTGGAGAGCCGATAGGCTGTACAGCCACATGCTATGCTGTAAAAATAGTAAAGGAAACTGTAGAATCCAATAGTGTAGAAGGCGGCCATTCAGCCCATCAGGTCTGGAGTGGCTCCTCTTCTGAAGAGCAATCCAGTTATTCCGACGCTCCTCATTCTTTGCCAGGGTTGCTGCAAACCTTTCTGTTTCAAACGATTCTCCAATTGTCCTTTGAAGTCTACTGTTGAATGTTTCCACCGTCCTGTTGAGCAACACTTTCCAAATCCTTTCATCTCATAGTGTTAAAAGTTTCTCCAATTGCCACCTGTTTCTTGTGGGGAGTGCAGACATAGTGTATTAGCAACACAATAAGGAGTTTCGGATTGATCACCAGAATCTCAGGTTAGAAGTTTATTTCATGAATCTTAGTACTGCTTTAAGCCAAATACAAAGAGACACCAACAGCCTTTCTCAGCTTGTGTGCCCACAGCCATACCTCGCTTCTGCTAGAGTCCAGGTACCCACCCTGAGCCCTGCCAAACCTTGTTTCTTGGACATTCCAAAGTCATGGGAGGTGCTGTACAAATGCAACCTCCTCCGTTCTTCATCAGAACTAGACTCGTTCCCTTCTGCCTTCCTGATTATTCTTTGCTTTCAACAAAACAAAAGGTAAACGTTTATTACACAGTTAAACCTGTGATAAACCATTGTGGCCAACTGGCATTAATAAAACAATTTAATTCAATGATTATAAGTCAGTGATTTGTGTATTGCATAGACTAACATACAGTAAAAATTATGTCCTCAACACTGTATGGAGCCCTTGCCGTGTATGTGGAAATATTTATCTGCATTGGTTCCTACGCCCTTCTCGTCTGAGAGATGACATTGCTTCATTAATCTTTCAGTGTGATTTTATTACATATTTATGTGGTGGCAGCAACTTGGGTTAATTAGTTTATCTTGCATAACTTGGGACCCAGTTATTGCACTTCTGTATGATTGTTGGAAATTCAATCTCTGGTCCTCCAGCTTTCGTTAACCAGATGTGTAACTGAGACTATCACTTCTCTTCTTGCAGTGGGAGTAGGGAGATTAACTGCTATTTGAGACTCCCTGATGTCGGAAAGATGTTGTGAAACTTGAAAGGGTTCAGAAAAGGCTCACAAGGATGTTGTCAGGGTTGGAGGGTTTGAGCTAAAGGGAGAGGCTGAATAGACTGGGGCTATTTTCCCTGGAGCATCAGAGGCTGAGGGGTGACCTTTATAGAGGTTTATAAAGTCATGAGAGGCATGGATAGGGTGAATAGCCAAGGTCTTTTTCCCCAGGGTAGGGGATCCCAAAACTAGAGGGCATAGTTTTAAAGTGAGAGGGGAAAGATATGAAAGGGAGCAAAGGGGCAACTTTTTCATGCAGAGGGTGGTGCATGTATGGAATGAAGTGCCAGAGGAAGTGGTGGAGGCTGGTACAATTACAACATTTAAATGGCATCTGCATAGGTATATGAATAGGAAGGGTTAAGAAGGATATGGGCCAAATGCTGTCGAATGGGACTGGATTAATTTAGGATATCTGGTTGGCATGGACGAGTTGGACCAAAGGGTCTGTTTCTGTGCTGTACAACTCTGTGACTCTTAAATACTTGCTGTAATTTCAAGTTTTGAACTTCAGAGCTCTGTTCTAAATTTTGTTACAGCACGTGGCCACATGGTGGCATGCTAAGCTAAGGGAAGAAGCCTACACTTTCTATTCTCTCCACAAATAGATGTTAGCACCATTAGAGATTGAGAGCAACATACACCCAGAATCCAAACTTCTAACATGATTTGTCAGTCCTGTACTTTGCTCAACATCCTCGAAATATGTCATCTTCTCGAGCTGGATAAGCAACATACTGTTCATTTACCATTGAACCCTGAGTTTTATTTCTGCCTGATTTTATGAAAGCACAATCTAGTCTCACTGTTGATTGTAGGAATACTGTAGAAATCATAGTGTGCATATTAAAATGGATGAAAACAGAATGTAAACTTGCACAGTTTTAGATGCAAAAGCATTTTTAGTGCTGAAGACTTCCCTGACACAAACTGAAACAGATGACCATTTCTCAGGTTCCCTGGCTGTGGAATTAAACGCCGCGTGACCTGAGATTTTCAGACCACGAGGATTAAAAGGAGCTGCACGTAAGCAGCAGATTAATACATTGTGCGTGATGTGGTGTTAGAGTCCACAAGCAAAATAAACTTGATCTTCCTTAATTTTGCACATAAGCTGGCCCTCAGCCTTGATGTTTTGATTCCAAGTTTTGGGTGCAGGCACTGAGCAGGCATGCAAAATCCTTTTCAATTCAGTTGCAAGTTCACCAAATAAAGATCAGTGAAGGAACTAACACAGAGAATGCTGGAGAAACTCAGCAGATCTAGTAGCATCTGTGGAGAGAGAGAGAAACAGTTAACATTTTGAGTCTGATATGATATCTTCAGAACCTATTCTGTTCTGAAGAGGAGTCATTGGACTCAAAACATTAACTCTGTTTCTCTTTTCCTAGCACCTGCTAAATTTCTGCAGCACTTTCCCTGTTTGTTTCAGACTTCCAGCATGTGCAGTATTTTGCTTTGAAAGACAGTGGAAGACTTTGTTCACCAATGCAGCTCGTTTTGACCTGATTCTGTTTTACATTAAACACTGAAAGAACTGCGGATGCTGGAAATCCGAAACAAAAACAGAAATTGCTGGCAAAGCTCAGCAGGTCTGGCAACATCTGTAGAGAGAAATCAATGTTTAACATTTCGGGTCCAGTGACCCTTCCTCAGAACTAATGGTAGCTAGGAAAACGTTGGTTATATGCAGAAGATAGGGAGGGGTAAGGAGTAAACGATAGAGTCCGAAGAGAAAGAAGAACAGTTGAACAGACAAAAGAGTGGATAATGATCTGTCTAGGTGAATAGCTGTTAATGCAGACTATTAGTGGCTAACCATGTGTTGTGTGTAATAGCAGACCCTGGTCTGTGGGGATTCTGGTAAGGACACCAGAAGAAGCTGCCTCAAGCCCTAAAATTTTTGAACTCCATATCGAGTCCAGAAGGCTCTAGAGTACCCAAGTGGGAAATGTGCAGTTCTTCCAGCTTGTGCTGAGCTTCGTTGGAGCACTGCAGCAAGCCTGAGACAGAGATGTCGGCCAGGGAACAAGCTGGTGTGTTGAGGTACCGTACATCAGTAAGACTGTGATGCTGCTGAAGGCTTGATAACATGCTGCTGAGTCCTGTCATTCCCTTGCTGTACCTTGTACATTAATGCTGGGAAAAGTTCACCACCAATTGTTAGTTATGTGTTCTTGTCCAACAGATGCTAGATAACAAGACCTTCTTGGCAATGCTCAACAATGTTCTTAACACTGATGGATTTTACTTCTCCACGACTTACGACATTACTCACACATTGCAGCGGTTGGCCAATACTAGTCCAGAATTCCAGGAGATGACTCTACTGGAAAGGGTAAGGTGGACCTTGGACTCATGTTCTCCATCCTGTTGTCAAGGTATGCGGTCTGCTTCATGGTTTCAAACTAGGATCAAAGCAACAGCAATTCTTCAGGAATGTTTCTATATTTTTTCCTACATTTCCTTTGTTTTTTCTGAATGAATTTATGGATGTGATTGTCATTTGCAAGACCCAGCATTTCTTGCCTTGAGAAGGTGATGGTGAGCTGTTGCTGTCACATTGAACTTCTGTAGCCCCTGTAATGATGCTGCTGCTGCAGTGCTGATAGTTTGGGAGTTTCAGTGACCATGAAGGGGCAGTAATATATTTCCAAGGCAGAGTGGAGTATGACTTGGAACAGAACCTTTTAGATAGCAGGCTTCCTATGTGTCTGCTGGCCTTATTCTTCTAAATGATAGGTGTGGGTGAAGGAGGCTTGTCAAGTTGCTGACCGACAACTATTAGTCAGTATACATTGCTCCCACCGTGCGTCGGTGATGATGGGGGAAATAAATGTTTAAAATGGTGGACTGTGTGCTGATCAAGTGGGCTGCTTTGTCCTGGACAGTGTCAAGGAATGTCCTAGGAGCACTCACCTAGGTAAGTGGAGAGGTTTTCACTTTAGCCCTCGCTAAGTGAGATATGGAGTAATTTTGGGAGGTCCGAGGGGGAGAGAGGTTGACTGTAATCGCAGCCACACGTCTGCTTTATTTGTCTTTGTACCAGACTTGCACTAACTTCAAGAGCAACTGTTAGCAGCAATGATACGTGAGTGTTGACTCAGTTAAATCCCTGGATCTGACATTGTTCTCAGATACTGATCAACACCATCCTGTAGTGTTGGTTTTTCACAGGGTGCTTTTAACATGGACTATTCTACAATGTTCCATATCAGGAAGCATCCAGCTGGGTAAGCCGGTCCTTGTGAAATGGTGGTGTTGCAGGTTTGAACTTTTGCCACCCAGCCGCAATCTAATAAAACTGAGAGACCAAGGTTGTGTACCTTGTAGTGTTTACTATGGTGTTATCCTTGCAGGCAGATCAGCGTTTTGTGTGGAATGGACACCTCCTGCGGGAATTTGCTGCACAGCCAGAGGTGAGCACTTTATTTTGTGTGGTTTTTGTTTGGAATCATGAAATAATACATCACAGACGGAGCCCATGAAATCTTCCTCTGATTGTGCTAAAAGGGTAAAGGACTGGTATGCACTTCATTTATTATTTCCCGCAGCATTCCCAATAGAAAGCAAGTTCCCTACCCTTGTTGATAATTTAACTAATTCTCTTAAAAAACTGAATTCAGCTTGCAAGTCAATATTGTATTATGAAACAAATCAATGCATTGTATCACAGTCACACATTATATTACAGTGATTTTCACATACTTGACCAGGGCTGCTGAGTCGAGGATTGTGTTGGTGAGTTTGTCAAGGGTTGAGTGTGGAAGTGAACTGATTTTGGCTAATCTCTTACCAGCATTAATGATGCAAGCTCAGTGGCACAGAACTGTTGCACCTAATTTCCCCTAATTGGGTTCTTAACTCCTAGGCCTGAGACACAGCTGTTGGCGGTAATGCTCTCAATATTCCAAACCTGCACACCATACATTATTCTTTTGGGATTTATTACTGAGTCTGTATTTGATTTAAATGTGAGTGGAGCTCACAGTGCGGAGGTAAAATGAGCTACGCACTCGTTAAATGTGGAATAGGGCTCTCCTAATGAGTAAATATTTTTCTGATCTATTTTAATATTATGAATGTTCTTTTAAATGTTTATTTTGGTGTTATGATGCCAGATTGATTGATTGGAAAAATACTTGAAAGGTACAGCGAGTGTATTATCCATCTTTAAATTATTGTGAGCACTTTAAATCTCTCCCTATAGGCCAATAATGTTGAAGCAATACATTTTTCAAAACAAAAAAGGTGTTTGGTTGGGACTCATCGTCTTCTCTAGAAAATTGTGGAGGACGGGTCAATTATTTTGAAGCTCCACATTTTTATTCTGGTTGCTTAATCTCTGTGTAAGAAGCCTAACTATCTTGTCCGTTTGTTTTATGCAGTTGAAATGGGACTTGACATCTCCCCTTATTGAATATCTGACCATCATTTTACCTTTTAAATTGCCTTAAGGTGTTCAAAGTTCAGTTGTCAACTGCCAAGTATTGATATAATCGATCCAATTTCTAAAGCATTGCTAGCTACATTCATTTATTGCTCTTTTCTCCCCAAAAGCTTCATAGATTTGCTGTTCCAGTGATTCATGGCTGTATCCTTTTTCAAACTAGTGATGGAGTGGTGGCTGTAGGAATTATAAATCAAAATGACTGGTCAAAAAATAAGCTGGTGATTTTGGGGGAATGCTGCTTTGTTGTTTTGGAAAGAAAAGGACTTGCATTTAAATAGCATATCATCATCAAGATGGCAGAGTAGGCCTTCTGAGCCAGAGCTCATCCAACTCTGACCGCTTTACTTTTCTTGTTTTTTCTGATCTTCTTTCCTTTACTTACCTCTTGTCCTGCGCTCAGACACAGGTGGCAAATGGGCCCTGCGCAGAGTGAGCGCCTACTTATTTTTCCAGGGCGAGTACAGGACCTGGCATTGGAATTGGTGGCTGCTAGATCAGGGGAGGTAATGTTGGTCAGGTAGGCCCAATGGTGAAAGATGGCACCTGAGGATCAATGGCTGTGTCATTAGTTGGGTCCAGCGCTGTGGTGGCGGTGAAGTGGTGATGGAGGGGCATCACAGGAGCACTGAGCAGTGAGGGGTGGCAGTGGGTTTGGCACAAGCAGCAGTGGAACAGTGGCGGAGTAAAGGCCCAGCAGCGAAAGGTGGATCGGTAACTTCACCATTGGTTGGGTCCAATGCAGACCACGGTGAGGTGGTGAAGGTGGGGTTAGCAGTGCAGACGTCATTGATGAGCCGGTTCAGGACTGATGGACACTTTATGTTATTGCCACTTCACAGATGGCTCGCTCTCTGTTTGGTTGGTAGTGGATACGCTTTGTTTCTCTTTCAAACCTGTTTTCTACATTTTTTTTTTGCTGTGCTTTTAAATTAAAATCATAATCTTCTATCTAAATTTGTTTGTCTTAAAGTCGTTTAACTTAAGAATAAAAGAACTTTTCAATCTTAAAAATTTAAGATTAAAATAATCTTAAGCTAATGGTCATTACAAGTTTTCCTAGTTCCAAGTGTCCTACTGGGACTTGAAACATGCCCAAAGAGATGAATTGGATCAATTTTTGCACATTTCCTCAGCCTTAGAATATGAAAATGCTGTTCATGATTAATAGTTCTGCATTTTTAATAGTTCACTAATCTAATGACATAAAATAGAAAAGAGATTTCAACAGATTGACTCCTCCATTCCTCGCAACAAATGATTTTAACTGAGAAATTTATAAAGCATCTTAAAACCCAGATTAGTTTCCTCACGTGTTGTTTGTTGCTTCAGAAATTCATTAGGTTGCCCAGCATGTAAGTTTAGAAAGGATTTACTTTTTAATATTTCTCTCTGTTCTTTTGTAAGTAAATATTGATTCGTGGAGGATTTCGGTAGCATTTTAAAGAAAAGAAAACCTGGCACTTTGATGTAATTTGTCACCTATTTTATCCGGAGAGCATGTCATTGAAGCCTGTTTATTTAAAGTCACTGAGATCCACTTCAAGCTTTTTCATGTTTTTAGTGCCTAGTTAAAATAGATTAAGAAATCATATTGCAGTTTGAATGCCTAGTAATAAATTGTGTAAATTGATGCCCTCAACCTCGATAGAACTGTTGTACCTTTCTCACATCCTTCCTGTTATCAGGATGTTGAAGCTACGTATGCCATGTCCTCTGCACAATATCAGTGATTGATATCTGCTGCCAGTTGTGTGTTGCAAAGAATTCAGATGGTCGGCGCCGGAACTGGCGGGGCGCCCGGGAGGGTCGGTGCCGGAGCTGGCAGGGCCCCCGGGAGGGTCTGTGCCGGGGTTAACGAGGTGCTCAAGTATCTGTGCTGGATTTTGTGTTGTTCCTTTGGGACAGTGTTCCAGTTCTAGAGTTACCAAGGTCCTGAAACATTTTGGTCTCAAGCTACACAGTTGGCATGTATTGACAGAAATGTTACTGTTTTCACTGTTAGTCTCATAGGATTTGAGAGTGTATGAGAGTTCTAATTTCATGTATAAATTTAGAACGAAGTGCAGAATTGATTGCATTTTCTTTAAGTTGGTGACAAGGCAGTCATTGTGACTTATGTTTCCAATACTCAGTATCCATTGTACTCAGCATTTCAAACATATTGGAATTGTGCCATTGATCAGATTTATATTTCTTTTGGCAGTCTTGCAAGTGAATTCTTTGCAGGTACCTGAGCTGTTGCCTTCTATAAAAGGTCTGTTGAGGGACATTATCTATCAAGTAAGCTTGAGAGGAAAATTAAATTTTGTGTAGTTTTTAGCTAGTCTGCTATTTGTGGCCCTTGCCTTTAAATTTTATTTAAATAAATATAGAGTTTATAGGTTTGAAATAATCAAAATAATGTTCTCCATCCTGCTGTGGTGAATCCTTCTAATGATAGAACTGGTACTTAATTTACATTTCCTTGACCATCCACTTCATGTCTCAGTCTTGACTGTGAAGCGCTGCAGCATAAATGGAAAATATTTTGACTGGGCGATCCTCTCTAGGAGAAGTTGTTTCAGGGCAGGTGTTCGATACTATGTTAGAGGTAAGTGGAGAAGATCCTTTTGGTCAATTGGCTAAGGGATAGTACACTTTTAAACCTGTAGTGTAATTCACATTACACCTTGAGGTTTGTCTACTTTTGGTCACGAAGACACGAAAGTGAAATTCAGGCCACGGAACAAGTGCAGAGAATGTAAAAAACGTAAAGTTGGACCTTGTTGATGATGTCATGTAGTATTACAAAGAAAAACTGGGGGATCTTGCTTCCTCCCGATCCCAATAATCCTGCAACCATGTCTCTGTAGTGGCTACTATATCATAATTTCAAACTTGAATTTGTGCCCGCAGCTTATTTAATTTTACGCTCTGCACATTTGTGTATGAAATTGTTATTTGTACATAGACTGTAATCTCAGAAATGATGCTTTACTCACCTATTTATTATTTCACTCTACCAGCTCAGTCAAAGTACTTCTTACAATCACCTGCTGTACCTGAAGTAGGATTCCTGACTGTTCCTTTACTCTTTGTCGTGTGCTTGGTTCTGAAACTGTTGACTTCCCCTGAGTCCTCTTCCCCCATTTACTGGTTTAACGCCCTTGTGCCCACCCTATTTAGCCTTTCTGCTGGGACATTGGTCCCAGATCGGTTCAGATGGAGCCTGACCCGATGTCTCTATGTCTCCAGGAAAGAACAGGACCCTGTGTATTAATAGAAGCAGCTTCCCGCAGTTGCGTATTGCAAGCCTGACTGACGACCCAAATTAGTCGTCAGTGTAATACTTTTCAGACTCAGGATTATCTAGCAAATGCTATCCAATTGCGGAATCACACCTAACGTTGGACATAGTTGGGAGTTTCGCCAAGTATGGGGCAGCTTGCTGCAAACAGCGAAACGGTGTGTTGTTTGATACAATCTGCCCACCTCTGGGACACACAGCATACATACCAGTCATCACACCGATAGTGAGAAGTGCAAGACAAAAAGCTTCATCAAAATGTGTTTTTTCTTCAGGGAAGCTATCAATATCCAGCGACAGCTCAGCAGGAGGGCATTTTCTTCCCATCCCAATATTGATGCCAGTGCCCATAAAACGGAACCCCTCTTTCCTGCACCACTCCTTTAACCATGCTTTTACTTCCCTAATTTTCTTATCTCTGTGCCAATTTGCATGTGGCTTGGGTAATAATCTAGAGATTATAACCATTGAGGTCCTGTTCTTTAATTTTGTTCCTAATTTTTGATATTCCGCAAACAGGATGTCTTACCTACTCTTACCGGTCTCAAAATGGACCATGCCAACTGAATCCTCTCCTCCAACTCCAGTAATCCTTTCAAGCCAATTCGAGATGTCCCTTACCTTGGCACCAGGCATGCAACACACCATGCAGGACTCTCAACCTTGCTTATGAACTCTAGAGCTTTATTTCTGTTATTTCTGTTCAGAATCACAGCTGTTTTTGGGATTCATGTTTTTATATTACAAGATTTCATTGCATTTTTGAAAGAAAATGCCCTCCTGCTGAGCTGTCACTGGATATTGATAGCTTCTCTGAAGAAAAAACACATTTTGTTGAAGCTTTTTGTCTTGCACTCATCACTATCGGTGTGATGACTGGTATGTATGCTGTGTGTCCAAGAGGTGGGCAGATTGTATCAAACAGCACACCGTTTAGGTGTTTGCAGCAAGCTGCCCCATACTTGGCGAAACTCCCAACTATGTCCAACGTTAGGTGTGATTCCGCAATTGGATAGCATTTGCTAGATAATCCTGAGTTTGAAAAGTATTACACTGACGACTAATTTGGGTCATCAGTCAGGCTTGCAATACGCAACTGCGGGAAGCTGCCTCTATTAATACACAGGGTCCTGTTCTTGGAGACATAAACGACCTGTACATACACTGTGTGCCTGCTTCAATTCAGTAAAATGGGTGACATCTATTTGCTGCTCAGGGTGATGCTTTGACCAGTGAGAGTCAACTTGCCTAATTTGAAATGTAAATGGACCTGGCAGTTGACTGTCGATCTTTGTTAACTGACACGTTGTCCATGATGACACCTGTACCAATCAAAGTCCACTTGGCATCCAATCAGCACTCTCATACAGTATAAATATTTGTGTTCACCTTATACTGGTACCTTACATTGTCCTGACAAGCGTAATAAGAAAAGCTTCAACTAAATGTCTTTTAGCAGCAGTCCAGATCCGTTCTATCAAACAACCATTTGTACCGTTGTTACAGAGCTCAATTGAGAATTACATTTGCTGCACAGATTGCGCTGTCAGCTGTTACAATTTTTTGCATTTGCTTTTAAATTCCGCCCGATCATTTTTCTAGGTTTTTTTTAAATTGCGAGTGAACAATCATAGGATTTTTGCTATTATCCATTTTGGTTTGGTCACTCTATTTTGGGAAATTATTAGCAAGTTGAAAGGAGGTGAATTGAGACTTAGAAGAGATGAAGTCTTCGTGTAAATTGTCACTTTTGTTTAGAAGCGTGACTGATGATTTAAATTAGATGATCCTTTTCCCAAAAAGTTGTTGAATTTCATGTTTGAATGTTTGTAGGTATTGATTCTGAAGGACATGCTGCTAACTTTGTGGAGACTGAACAAATAGTACAATACAATGGTTATAAAGTATCATTTGTACAAGTAAGTGCCTTCCACCATGCATTGGAAACTCTTGCATTTTCATTCCTGTTTTAACATAGAAAACTAACTTGTTGCGCTTCTGGGGTAGAAATGGCAGGTGAAAACTGAGGCATACACGTCTTGGTTAACGAGAAGAGTTTTGACAAAGCTTTTGAAGAGAGGGGTGGGCAAACAACGAGGTTTAAAGCAAAAATTCCAAAGGGCGTGATCTAGACTGTTCATATGACAGTCGCCCAGACTGGGGTGAAGAGAGTGGGCAACGCATGAAAAGGCCGGAATCATAAAATACTCAGAGGGGAGGGGTGTAGGGCTGACGAATGTTGCAAAGGTGGGGGGGAGGGACACCACATATTATAACACCAGGTTGGGAAGGACTGAAGACTGGGAGTCAGTGTATCTCAGTAAGCAAAGGTGATGGATGTGGGAACAGATACAGGAATCAGAGTTCTGTAGGAAATTAATTAGGTCTGGTCAGAAGGCCTGGCTCCGACAATAAAAATCAGGTCACTTTGGACCAAGAAAAGAAATGTTGTTTAGTGAGGAAAGTACTTGGATATAAAGAATGGGGAATATTGTAAAATGTATCATGGGTAATAGGAAAGCTGTAAAGAAATTGAGTTACTCGGAGATAGCAAGAACTGCAGATGATGAACTCAAAGTCGATACAACGTGGAGCTGGAGGAACACACCAGGTCAGGCAGCATCAGAGGAGTAGGAGAGTCGACGTCGAGTGGAGTTAGTAGCTTATAGTTGTCATTAACATTTTTAATAATTGTTTTTATGTATATGCCATCACAGTTAATTTTAATAACCCAGTGTTTTAATAGTGTAAAAGGATGTTGCTGAGAAAGGAAACGTGTTCTTTTGTCTTGCAATCATCAGGATAGTTGCAAGAATGCCAAATTTCAAAGGAGACAGCAATTTATACTGCATGAGGAAAGGGCAAGCTGACTCTGGTTGCAGCACTGCCATGGAGCTGTGGAAAGGATTCTAAAGGGCTGATGAATAAATTTTTCCTTGTTTTTCCTTTTTGTTTTTCAAGACACGGGGATCAATTCCTTTCTTCTGGTCACAGAGGCCGAACCTCAGATACAAACCAACGCCCCAGATCAGTAAATCCATGAACCATGTGAGTGTATTTACACACATTACGTGACAAATTTCAACATGACAAGTTTTAGTAAGGTGCACATCGACCTGCAGTAAGGGAACTGTTCTGCTATGCTAACACATATACTTTACAGGATTTGCCTTGCACCAGTGCTCATCCTGAATAAATGTAAATTTCCTTGGCAGAGTTTCCATTTTCCACTTTTGTCTCAACTGTATTAGTTGCTTGCAAAGCATGAATTTGTATAGCTAAACAGCATTGTTAAGCTATGCAAAAACATGCCATTTAAGCCATACTTTTTAAGATAATTTAGCATGGGTTAAAGACTGGAATATATAGTGACAGTTGGCATTTTGTTCTCAAAGTGGCTTGGTGATAAAGCAGAGATTTATTTCCTGGTTGCCTTAAAATCAGACATGGGTGTTTAAGCAATTGGATATTAAATATTAGAATTAGGGCAAGTGATTTGCTTTTGCTCAGAAACTGGCATTTTCACTCTCTCCAGAATATACCTGGGCAGCAAACTGTGCTCCAGATGGTAAGTGTAGAAATTTGAAAGAGGTTTTATTGTGCTGTGTCATGCTGCTTGTCCTATCATAACCACTGCAACCATAGAGATCAGTTTTAGCTCTTTCGTGCACTGCTTAGGTTTTCGCTGCTTTAGACTGCTTCCTTCTTGATGAAGTAGATTGTAAATGTCTTAATTTTGATTTCAGATGGATGGCTTTCAAAGGCATTTTGATTCACAGCTTATCAGTTATGGGAAACAAGTGATAGTTAACTTGGTATGTTTTATTTGCCTTGATACTAAAACTCTTTGAAAATAAAGCAGACTTTTTTTTATGTGTTTTAATATGTATATGTTTAATATTTTAATCTATTTTTGACAGGTTGATCAGAAGGGTCCTGAAAAATCCCTGGAGCAGGTTTTCTCCAAAATGACTTCAAGCTTGAGCAATGGGATGGTTAAGTACGTTTCTACGTTACCACACGGAGAGCTGAATACTATCAACATTCCCTTTTTATTTATTTTTAAGAATTGTTGGAAGTGACTCAGGCAACTGGAATTTCCTGCTGGCCTGCATTTATTGCACAGGAAAGAAAGCGATGAACAAAATGGATGTTGGTGCTGTCAGACTGATTTTTTTCCCAGGAAGAGAAAGGCAGACTTGCATATATGTTGTCATTTCCACTTCCCATCAGGGCTGCCTGAAAGCACTTTACAATTAGGAACTTTGGAATGTAATGGTTTCCTCTCGATAAATATGTGACATGCTGACAGCAATTAAATCGGCTTAACAGGGCGTTCATTTTTGATGATGGTGATTGAGAGAACCGTTGACTGAAATGCTTCCTGTTTTCCTTCACAGTGCTGTCTTCAAAATTTGGCCATTAATAAACACTTCATCCTTTATTTGTTGTCCTCCTACCACAAAATACCAAACTGGTGGGTCGGCACTTCAGCAGTACTCCACCAGAGTGTTAGCCTGGATTCTCTCGCCGATCATGAAAGCTTGTTTGAACAAACTGGCTTTTGTCTTGGTGAGAGTGTTATAAACTGACCCAAACTAACTTTCACGGGAAGGTTTGAGAAAAGATGGACCTGTTTGATCCGATCTTTCTAAAATGCACCCCCAGTATCTTCCTACCGCAGTAATCGGAAAACTAAAATCAGAAACCAAGTGGAGGAAAATTGCAATAACCTAACAAATGCCAGCTGCTACCGCTGTTTCATAAATGAGTTGGATCTCTGCGCCTCAACCATAACCACATTTTTGTGGAAACTTGTCAATTATTCATTACCCTTTGCATAAGGAAATGCTGTCTACTGTTGGTTTTAAATTTGGC